>NC_051395.1:3045651-3052962 GCF_015228065.2 Penaeus monodon
AAAAAAAAAATTACCTTTTTTCGTGAGGTGGATTCCATGTGACGTTTGCATAGGTTTCGTGATTTTCGGTTGCTGTTGTTATGTTCTCTGGACACTGAATCACTGGTGGAGTTACGTCTGATCGAGGAAAATCATGAAATTAATTCAATATGTATATATGAAAATGCATATATGTATTTATCTATTGGTAAATATGCCCTATAAGTATGTATGTATATACATATACATATATTTACACATTGTGTAAGAAAGTTTTATGATTTGATCACTTCTTTTTTCACAGACAACTAATCATACTCGTCCTAGGATTTTATAATTCTTCAGGAACCAACTGATTGAACTCAACACCCTAACACCTGATGCCCTCGAAATTCGAACAACGAACGCATAACACCTACCTACACACCGAGGCGACTTGTGGCCCTCCGACCACACTCCGGGTCGATGCAAGTGGTCTTAATCGGCCCACCTTATCTGGTACCCGGGAGTCGCAGGCGAACTCGCACCTCGACCCGTACTTGGACTTGGAGGGGGAAACAGGAACCGGGTCGGATCCTGCCGTTGGGGAGAGGAGGAAGGCGGGGGGCAGAAGATGGCTGGAACGTGAGTCCGGAGTGAGTCTTGCTTTTGGTTGGCCGATTGATTTTATTTGTGAACGTTTGTTAATGGAGTCATATGTGAAATCTTAGGCTGATGATTCGTTTTATTGACTAGTTTGCGAAGTACCTCCAAATTACTTTCTTGAGTACACTTATCTAAGATAAGTTAATCATCCCAACACCAAAACATAGAATTTATACATTTAGAAATACGGACAAAGACATCACACGCGTGTAATATAATAGCTACAAAAAATATAGGAAAAATGCTCTATACTCAGGCTCCCTTTACGTTTGCAATAGGCGGTATCCCGTCCCACATGGCCACCGGCAGGCGGGTCCTCATCTTGGACCCACGAGCTGGTATCCCGGATCGCAGGTAAAGTGGCACCTGGTGTCCATGAGGGGGCGTTGGTCTGCGTGCACACCATCGTCCCGTGGGCCCATGGGGTTGAGACTTGGGCAGGATTTCACTGTAGAGGAGGAGGGGGAAGAGGAGGGGGGGGTTTTGATACTGTCGCGAATTAATCAAATGTTAGGGATAATCTGGTCGCTGAGTTCGACAGAACTGAAGATTTAAACTGCCATCCCGTAGAGATTCCTAGTGTGAAATAATAGATAGAATCACTGACACTCTCTCCTAGCTATAATATATAATCCATGACCTTCCTATCTATCGCTGCTGACGTGATGTTCGAAAATTGTTCACGGGGTTACTGACTGACACATCGGGCGTTCCCCCCCGTCCATTCGCCGTTCTCGCCGCACACCCTGAGGGAGGAGCCCTTTGAGGGTAGCCGGGTTGCAACGCACGCCGCAAGCCGCGTTGCCCCTTTGTTGCAAGGGGTTGCGCCGAAGTAGCCTTTTTCCCCGGGGACGAGCCGGACACTGAAACCCGGGCAGGAAGGGGTTTGGGCCCTTAACAGCAAGTGATACATCGTTATTTATTATTTTCTTTTAAGTAAATGGATTTTATCATGAAAAGTATGGCCATGCCGATGAAAGCAGATATAAATGACCCAAGTAGACCTAATCTCAGGCATTAAAAAAAAGCTAGCTTGTGTGATAGGTCTTTATTTTAAAAGGGTTTTCAAAGGCTGTAAAAAAACGTTATGACCCATGAATTATTTTTATAACCCAAAAGGTTGTGTCCGTATGCACACACACACACACACACACAAAACAAAACACCACACATACTAAAAAACTACATAGCACACCTTCGACCCCATTTATTAAAATGAGGCATCCTGGCCCCTTGCTTGAAGCCCCTTTACAGTAGCATGTGGGGCGAGTGGGGGCCCCGCGTCGCTCCCATTTTGGGGGTCTGGACACGGCGGCCGGGGACACGTCGCCGGCCCTTGGTGCTCCGGTAGGGGCCGGCGGACACCTGGGAAAATTTTTTAGATTATCATTGCTTGGAAAATACATGGGAGCTTCGAATACTTTTTAAAGATGAACACACCACAGTATTATTTATTGTGTGTATATATATATATTTAAAATATATATATAATATATATATTATATATATTTATATTAAAAATATTAATTAATATTTATAATATATATGTACATATTTATATTTTATATTATAAATATATATAAATATAATATATATATAATTATATATATATATATATATATATATATTATATAAATATATATATATAATATTGTGTGTTTATCATTTATAAAGTTTCGAAACTTCCCCATGTTCTTTCCTAAACAATGATAATCTGAAAAACTTTTCCCCGCTGTCCGCCTGGCACCTACCGGACGCACCAAGGGCCTGGCGACGTGTCCTCGTGCTCGCCGTGTCCAGACCCACACATGGTGAGCGACGCGGCCTCCACCTCGCCCCAGCAGTGCTACTGTAAGAGGGGCTTCAAGCAAGTGGGCCAGGAGTGCCTCAGTAAGTAAATGGGTGTCGAAGGTGTGCATATGTATGTTTATACGTATTGTGTGTGTGTGTGTGTGTGTGTGTGTGTGTTTTTGTGGTGCATACGGACACAACCTTTGGTTATAAAAATAATTCATGGGTCATAATCGTTTATTCTACAGCCTTTGAACCTATATATATATAAGACCTTATCACATCAAGCATATGCTTTTGTTAATGCCTGAGATCTACGGTCTACTTGGCTCATTCATATCTGCTTAGTCGATCGGCATGGCCATACTTTATCACTGATAATATCCATTTACTTAAAAGAAAATAATAATAATAACGATGTATCACTTGCTGTTAACGGGCCAACCTCTCCTGCCAGTGTTGCAGTGTCCAGTGCTCGCTCCTCCGGAAAACGGCTACTTCGTGCGCAACACTTGCAACAACGTGGTCAACGCGGCGTGCGGCGTGCGTTGCAACCCTGGCTACACCCTCAAGGGCTCCTCCATCAGGATGTGCGGCGAGAACGGCGAATGGACGGGGTGGAACGCCCGATGTGTCAGTCAGTAACTCGTGAACAATTTTCGAACATCACGTCAGCAGCGATAGATAGGAAGTGTCATGGATTATATATTATAGCTAGGAGAGAGTGTCAGTGATTCTATCTATTATTTCACACTAGGAATCTCTACGGGATGGCAGTTTAAATCTTCAGTTCTGTCGAACTCAGCGACCAGATTATCCCTAACATTTGATTAATTCGCTGACAGTATCTAACCCCCCCCCCTCCTCTTCCTCCTCCTCCTCTACAGTGAAATCCTGCCCAAGTCTCAAGCCCATGGCCCACGGGACGATGGTGTGCACGCAGACCAAAGCCCCCCATGGACACCGAGTGCCACTTTACCTGCGATCCGGGATACCAGCTGTGGGGTCCAAGATGAGGACCTGCCTGCCGGTGGGGCCCTGTGGACGGGATACCAGCCTATTGCAAACGTAAAGGGGCCTGAGTTAGAGCATGTTCCTATAGGTGTAGCTATTATATTACACGCGTGTGATGTCTTTGGGCCGTATTTCCTAAAGTATAAATTCTATGTTTTGGGTGTTGGGATGATTAACTTATCTTAGATAAGTGTACTCAAGAAAGTAAATTTTGGGGGTACTTCGCAAACTAGTCCCTAAAAAGAAACATCAGCCTAAGATTTTACATATGACCCATTAACAAAAGTTCACAAATAAAATCAAGGAACAAAAGCAAGACTCACTCCGGAACTCCCGCAAACTTCTGCCCCCCCCCCTTCCTCTCCCCAACGGAGGACCGACCGGGGGCCTGTCCTCCCAAGTCCCAAATACGGGCGAGGGCGAGTTCGCCCCGCGATCCCGGGGACCAATAAGGGGGATTAAACCCTTCATCGCCCGGAGTTGGGGGCGGAGGGCCACCAAAGGCTCGGGTGTAGGGAGGTGTTTTTGCGTTCGTTTTTTCGAATTTCGAGGGCACAGGTGGGTTGGGGTTGGGTTCAATCATGGGTTCCGAAGAATTATAAAATCCTAGGGCGAGTATGATTAGTTGCTGTGAAAAAAGAAAATGACAAATATAAAACTTTTTACACAATGTGTAAAAAAAGTATTGGATTAAAAACATACTTAAGACAATTACCAAAAATAAATACAATTGCATTTTCATATATAAATTGAATTAATTTCATTATTTTCCCGACAGATAATCCCCCAGGATTCAGGCCAGAGAACATAACAACAGCAACCAAAAATCACGAGCCATGCAAACTCACATGAACCCACCTACGAAAAGGTAATTTTTTTGTGTTTTTTTTACAGTTGACGAGCTTGATCGTTTCTTTTATAATGGGAGGAAAACGAAGATGAAAAACACAAAAAAAATTTAGAGTAATGAGAATAAAAAGCTGCAGATAAGAATACGAAAATGGCAACTTCACCTTCAGAAAACTCCAAGGGCAAGATCAATTACACCAGTCCCCCCACCAGCCCCCCAGAAAATAAATTGGGAAACCCATCCTTTACTTTCGCCATGGAAAAACTAGGGAACAAGGCATCGTGCGAATTTTTGTACCGTCGTGGTAAGTTTTCATTATCATTATCTTTGTTTTTTATTTATAATCTTTATTATCTTTACATTATTACTGCATATCATTATCATTATTTTTGTCATTATCATTTTTTTTTTATTACTTTTTTATCATTACATTTTTCGTTTTTTATTTTCAATACCCTTATCTTTAAAATTATTTTACTAAATTTAATATTTTATTTTTATTTCTTTTTTTATTAACGTTAGTATTAGCATCTTTCCTGCACGTTTTGGGTTTAATATGCAAAATTTAAGACAAAAAAAAAGTTGTTGCCTGAAATTTCCCCATAAATTAAAAATAAATTTCATAATCAACTCCAACTCTCCGTCTATAAAAACCTATATTTCCTCCTTAAAACCCTCACACAACACCCGCCAACATCACCCCTAACATCATACAAAAATTTAGATATCAACATCCATTAACATAATCAGTTACCCGCACCGAACTCCCATGGATATAACGAATCCCCCCAAAATCATTACACACCTGACGATCATCATCGTATCAGCACACATACGTAGTCATCCCCTCAACACCCATCAACATCACCACGAAAAACAACCTAGACCCCCATCACGTATCAAAATCACTACGTACTCATCGCATCAACACCCCCTCATCATCATCTGGAAAAATACACCTAAAAAATCCCTCATTCAAAAATCACATACGTATCAGCATCATCCCATCAACACCCCATCAAAATCCACAAACTACAAAACCCAAAACCCCATATCATATCAACATCACACACGTTTCTATCCCACCCCCTCAACACCCCCCCCACATATTCACGAACACACACCAAGACACAACCCATCCACCCCCCCAACATCACCACCTCAGCAGCTGCCAATACCCCACAGACAAGGAACCACCGCGAAAGACGAGTGTCTATCCCCTCCTGTCTTCCTGTCCCACGAGGAGGTGGTGGACGTGTACTGGGAAGGGGAAACCCCTATTTTCGGATAATTCTGGAGGAGAAAATGAAGGTGAGATGAATTGCGTCGTGTTGGAGTATCTTAACTTTTTGGATTTGTTTCGTGTATCTTGTTGGAGTGACATTGCGTTATCACCATTATAATTTCTAAAATTTTTATTGTTAGGAGTTTTTGGCATTATCGTTACTTTAATTTATATATTATTATTACTATCATTATCATCATCTTGATTTTTATAAAATATGATTATTACCATTATCACTATCATTATCGCTACAATCCTTCTTGTTGATACCATCATTATCATTATCAGCGGGCAGTACTATTTTCGTTATTGTTATCATATCAGCAAATTTCCCCTTACTTTTATTATCAGCATCTTTACCCAAATAAGTAATGCATATATTCTTCGAAAATCCAAAGCAAAGTTTCCTGCTTCAGATAACACGATCGAAGGAGCCCGGGCGGTTCCCTCAAGGAGACACCTTGGTAGAATATTGGGCAGAGGACGCGGCAGGCAACGTAGCAACTTGCAACCCAAAACCCTCACGGTTCAAAGTATGCTACTACAGACGTAAAGATGAAAAAATGAAAACCCGATAATAACGAGCATTTGAAAGCTATGCGATATTATTAAAATGTCTCTCTCTCTCTCTCTCTCCCCCTCTCTCTCTCTCTCTCTTTCTTTTTCCCCTTCACTTTCCCGCTCCTTCCCTCCCTCCCTATCTCTTTCTCACTCGCTCTCCTCTTTCTTGCTCTTGCTCTATTCCTCCCTCGCTCCCCCCCTCCTTCCTCATGGTTTTTTTTTCATCTCTTTTTTTTCCCCCCCCTCCCCCCTAAAAAAAAAAAAAAAAAAAAAAAAAAAAAAAAACATACAAACGCACCCAAACAATTAAAGCTACCACCCCCCCTCTCTCCATCTCAAAGACCCCGTCTTTCCTCTACCCCGCAGAACACGCCTGCCAGATGCCCGTGGACCCCATCAAAGGAGCTGCCAAAATGCACTGAGAACCCTGACGCCGTCTCTGTACTCTCACCTGCGAGGACAGCTACGCCTTCGCCATGAGGCCTCAGCAGGACTATTCTGCGCCTACGATGGGATCTGGCTGCCGGACGAGAACCCTATGCCCTTCCCAAGGGCTGTTCGGGTACGCTTGAGGTTTCCTTTTGGGGTTCTCAGCTTATTCCTTTATCTGTTAATTTTTTTTCTTCTTCTTCTTTTCTTCTTTTTTTCTTTTTTTTTTTTTCATACTCTCTTTTTTATCGTTTTTTTCTCTTCTTTTTTGTTGTTGTTTGTTTCTTTCTTTCTCTCTTTTCTGTTGTCATTGCTATCGTTATTGTTATCCTCATTCTTGCCATTATTAATGTTGTTTTTTATTATTATCATTATTGTTATTATCGACATTATCAGTTTTATTTGTTATTACTAGTGTTATTTATTACCATTATTTTATTATCGGTATTATAATTTTGTTATTATCATTTTGTTGTTTTTATTATTGTTATCATTATTTCATTACTATTTTTGTTATCATTATTATTATTATTATTATCATTATTATTATTATTATTATTATTATTATTTTTATTATTATATTATTATTTTTTATTATTATTATCATAATTATATTAGTCGCAGCAGCAAACAGTAGTAGTGGTAATAGTACCATAATAGTAGCAATAAAGTAGGATTTGTAGTAGTATAGCAGTAGAAGTAGTAGAGTATGTATAGTAGTAGTAAGTGGTAGTAGTAGTGGAGTAGTAATAGGGTA
>NC_051395.1:3070562-3075562 GCF_015228065.2 Penaeus monodon
TTCATGATTTTCCTCGATCAGACGTAACTCCACCAGTGATTCAGTGTCCAGAGAACATAACAACAGCAACCGAAACTCACGAAGCCTATGCAAACGTCACATGGAATCCACCTCACGTAAAAGGTAATTCTTTGTGTATTTTTATTCACGTTGACTGATGACTTGATCGCATTTCTGTTATAATCGGGAGGAACACGATATGATGAAAAAACACACAAAAATTTATGAGTAATGAGAATAACAAGTCATGCAGATAAGAATACAAGAAAATGGCTAACTTCACCTTCAGATAACTCCAAGGGCAAGATCAAATTACACACAGTCCCCGCCACCAGCCAGCCCATGAAAATGAAATTAGGGAACCATACCATTACTTACGTCGCCATGGACAAACTAGGGAACAAGGCATCGTGCGAATTTTCTGTCACCGTCGTTGGTAAGTTTATCATTATCATTATCTTTGTTATTATTATTTTCATAATCATTATTATCATTATCATTATTACTGTCATCATCATTATCATTATTATTGTCATTATCATTATTTTTTATTACTATTATTATCATTATCATTATCGTTGTTATCTATACTAATACCATTATCATTAATATTATTACTACTAATTTAATTATTTTTATTATTATTACTTTTATTATCTGTTAACGTTAGTATTAGCATTCTCTTCCTGCACGTCTGGCTTTAATATCGCAAAATTTTAAGACAAAACAAAAGTTAGTTTGCCTGAACTTCTCATGAAATTTAAAATATAAATCTTCATAATCATATCTCCAACATCTCCGTCTATAAAAACCCATATATTCTCAACATCCTTATAACTTCATCACACAACATCCTCGCCAACATCACCCCTTAACATCATACAAATATCATGATATCAACATCCCATTAACATTAGATCATGACTTACATCGCACCGACACCATCCCATGGATCATAACGATATCCCATCAACATCATCTACACACCTAAGACGCATCATCATCGTATCAACATCACATACGTACTCATCGCATCAACACCCCATCATCATCATCTCGTGAACTACAAACCTAAACCACATCATCATATCAACATCACACACGTACTCATCCCACCCCATCAACACCCCCTCAACATCATCTCACGAACTACACACCTAAGACACACCCATCAACACCCCCTCAACATCACCACCTCAGCAGCTGCCAATACCCCACAGACAAGGAACCACCGCGAATAGACGAGTGTCTATCCCCTCCTGTCTTCCTGTCCCACGAGGAGGTGGTGGACGTGTACTGGGAGGAACCTCTATTTTCGGATAATTCTGGAGGAGAAGTGAAGGTGAGATGAATTGCGTCGTGTTGGAGTATCTTAACTTTTTGGATTTGTTTCGTGTATCTTGTTGGAGTGACATTGCGTTATCACCATTATAATTTCTAAATTGTTATTGTTAGGAGTTGTGGCATTATCGTTACTAATATTATCATCATTATTATTACTATCATTATCATCATCTTGATTTTTATAAATATGATTATTACCATTATCACTATCATTATCGCTACAATCCTTCTTGTTGATACCATCATTATCATTATCAGCGACAGTACTATTTTCGTTATTGTTATCATATCAGCAATTCCCATTACTTTTATTATCAGCATCTTTACCCAAATAAAGTAATGCATATATTCTTCGAAAATCTCAAAGCAAAGTTGCCTGCTTCAGATAACACGATCGAAGGAGCCCGGGCGGTTCCCTCAAGGAGACACCTTGGTAGAATATTGGGCAGAGGACGCGGCAGGCAACGTAGCAACTTGCAACATAACCATCACGGTTCAAAGTATGCTACTACAGACGTAAATGATGAAAAAATGAAACCTGATAATAACGAGCATTTGAAAGCTATGCGATATTATTAAAATGTCTCTCTCTCTCTCTCTCTCTCTCTCTCTCTCTCTCTCTCTTTCTTTTTCCCCTTCACTTTCCCGCTCCTTCCCTCCCTCCCTATCTCTTTCTCACTCGCTCTCCTCTTTCTTGCTCTTGCTCTATTCCTCCCTCGCTCCCTCCCTCCTTCCTCATGGTTTTTTTTTCATCTCTTTCTTTCTCCCCCCCCCCCCACAAAAAAAAAAAAAAAAAAAAAAAAAAAAACATACAACGCACCCAAACAATTAAAAGCTACCACCACCCCCTCTCTCCATCTCAAAGACCCCCGTCTTTCCTCTACCCCGCAGAACACGCCTGCCAGATGCCCGTGGACCCCATCAACGGAGCTGCCAACTGCACTGAGAACCCTGACGCCGTCTTCTGTACTCTCACCTGCGAGGACAGCTACGCCTTCGCCATGAGGCCTCAGCAGGACTACTTCTGCGCCTACGATGGGATCTGGCTGCCGGACGAGAACCCTATGCCCTTCCCAGACTGTTCGGGTACGCTTGAGGTTTCCTTTTGGGCTTCTCAGCTTATTCCTTTATCTGTTAATTTTTTTTTCTTCTTCTTCTTTTCTTCTTTTTTTCTTTTTTTTTTTCTTTCATACTCTCTTTTTTATCGTTTTTCTCTTCTTTTTGTTGTTGTTTGTTTCTTTCTTTCTCTCTTTTCTGTTGTCATTGCTATCGTTATTGTTATCCTCATTCTTGCCATTATTAATGTTGTTGTTATTATTATCATTATTGTTATTATCGACATTATCAGTTTTATTTGTTATTACTAGTGTTATTATTATTACCATTATTTTATTATCGGTATTATTATTATTATTATTATTATTATTATTATTATTATTATTATTATCATTATTATTATCATCATCATTATTATTATTATTATTATTATTATTATTATTATTATTATTATTATTATTATTATCATAATTATTATTAGTCGCAGCAGCAGCAGTAGTAGTGGTAATAGTACCATAAGTAGTAGCAATAATAGTAGGATTAGTAGTAGTATAGCAGTAGAAGTAGTAGTAGTAGTAGTAGTAGTAGTAGTATAGTGGTAGTAGTAGTGGTAGTAGTAATAGTGGTAATAATAGTAGCAATAGTAGTAATAGTAGCAATTGTAGTAATATAGTAGTTGAAATTGTAGTAGTAGTAGTAGGAGGAGTATAGTAGTAGTAGTAGTAGTAGTAGTAGTAGTAGTAGTAGTAGTAGTAGTAGTAGTAATAGTAACAGTAGTAGCAGTATAGTAATTGAAGTAGTAGTAGTAGTAGTAGCTTTATCATTATTATTATCACTATTGTTGCTATTGTTCTTGTTGTGACATCGTCACCGTTATTATTCCTGTTTTTCCTTTGACTTCAGTGACGTCCGTGTCAAACAGCATCTCTCAGTACGGCGAGATGGCAATGGGAGAAGAAGACGATTCGATCTGCGATGACATCTTCTTCATGGGGCAGGTAAATTGCAGCCTTTATCACTGAATGAAGACAGGTAAGGCCTATAAGATTCAGATATTCTCCAAATTCACTCTTATTGCAAGAAGTTAATACTGTCCCCTCATTTCTAAGAACCAGATATTCTCCAAATTCACTCTTATTGCAGGAAGTTAATACTGTCCCCTCATTTCTAAGGTTGAAAATCAGCTAGAAAAGAAACTGGAAGACGCACTAACAGCCATGTGCTCTGATGACGTCGTGTGCGAGGTGGCAGCGGTGGAGGCCGTGTGCGAAAGAATCCTCGCCGACGCAGAGGAAGAATTCAACTCCATTGGCTTCTTCAGGAGAAGAAGGTCAGCGGAAGAAGACGCCCTGAACCGATACTGGCCCCATCGACACTCCGAAGCAGGCTGGCTGTACTGGCAGAGGGGGGCGGCAGGCGCGGCGGGAGAGAGGGTGAAGCGAGACGCTCTGCTGCGGGAGTTCGATGCGCTCGACGACTTCCAGCGGCGGAAGAGGCAGTTCGGCCTGACGATTCAACAGTTTCTCGGCGAGAAGACGACGACTCAGGCCCCGGCGACGGCGAGCAATAAGGGGGAGAACTACCTCGGGGTCCTCATCGACCTCATCTCCAAATCCCTCGCGTCCGACGTCAGCACGGTGCGGTTCAACTCCTTCCTCACCAAACTGAGTCCTCATGAGGGGGACTTCACAACCAACGACTTCCTCCAGGCTTTCTCGGAGGAGTTCGGCGAGGACAAGACCAAAAGGCTCCGCGAACTGGCCGGCAAGCAGCTGAGTGGCATGAAGATCCCGGGGCTTCACCCTCTTGACGAAACGCAAGCCAAGAACCGCACAGCGAGGGACAACGACAGCGAGCCTTTCCCCTCGTTTCCCGGCGATGAAATCTCGTCGAATGACTACGACGTCGATTACGGTTCCCCTTCTATCATCTTCCCGGGTGATCCTGAGCCGACGACGCCCGCGCCACCTGAGGGCAAGAAGACTTTTAAGATACGATTCACTGTAGAAGGTACTATATACATTTTCTTCCCTGTCTTTATAACACCTAACATGCAAAGTCATCATTTCTCCTAAGAATTCATTTAAACGCATATACCTGATTGAAATCTTTCTCAATCACAGGTCACGGTTCAGGAGCGAAGGACCAGGTAGGAGAGGCTATGGATGGCCTCCTTAAAGCCGCGGGTGATGGCCAGCTAGACGTGAACTTTGGCCAACGGCAGCTCCGTGTAGCGGCCATAAGGCTCAAGGAAAATCCAGAATACCTTTGCGAACCCGGGAGCATCTCGCAGGGTGACAAGTGCGGTAAGTGTGTACGTGACTTTGTGAATGAATGAAGAAATTTGCTGGTAGGGAATAGCATGGTGAGTTAATCATTAAGCGTAATGAAGATTACGAAGATATAGATTTGTCTATACTAGGGAGAAATCAAATATAAACGCACAATTCATATTCACCTCTTTAAGATATTTAGATATTCTATAATATCTATAAATATAATTTGAAATAGCTCTATATATTCTAAAAAGAAAAAAAAATGCAATTATGTAAACATACATATATTATTTTCTATTACTGGGAGGAAATCAAATATAACCG
>NC_051395.1:3080562-3083062 GCF_015228065.2 Penaeus monodon
TGCAGGTGCCGTGGCAACCATCGAGTGCGACCAGGGCTTCAAGTTGTATACCGGCAACGCTGAGAGAACGTGCCTTGTGTATGGCATGTGGTCCGGCCCAGAACCGGACTGTCGACGTAAGTATTCAAAGAAAAGAAAGAAAGAAGAATGGTCTCCGATTACTTCTTTCCTAGGCCTGGCACAATGATTCGTGAGAGATAGGGAGAGGGAGAGGGAGAGAGAAAGAGGGAGAGAGAGAGGGAGAGAGAGAGGGAGAGAGAGAGGGAGAGAGAGAGAGAGAGAGAGAGAGAGAGGAGAGAGAGGAGAGAGAGAGAGAGAGAGAGAGGGAGAGAGAGAGAGAGAGAGAGAGAGAGGGGAGGAAAAGAAAGAGAGAGAGAGAAAGAGAGAGAAAGAGAGAGAGAGAAGAGAGAGAAGAAGAGAGAGAGAGAGAGAGAGAGAAGAGAGAGAGAGAGAGAGAGAGAGAGAGAGAGAGAGAGAGAGAGAGAGAGAGAGAGAGAGAGAGAGAGAGAGAGAGAGAGAAAGCATAAATAACACAGCTGTCTCGTCCGCGCAGGCGTTACGTGTGGCTTCCCCGGGTACCTGCTGAACGGACACATCAAGGGCACCGCATATAGCTTCGGGGACGTCGTCAGCTACACGTGCAACCCCGGCTTCGTGCTCCGCGGGGTGGCCAACAGGACCTGCCAGGACGACGGAATTTGGACGGGAGAGCACCCCGAGTGCGAAGGTCGGCTGAGGGATCATTCCTACTCTTGACTTCCCGTTGAGAGTCTAAGTCTAAGGATGAGTAGATTGATGAATAGACTGATGAATATAGGTTGAGAGAGATAGAGGTAAAATTAGTCTTACGGAAGAGAGAGAGAGAGAGAGAGAGAGAGAGAGAGAGAGAGAGAGAGAGAGAGAGAGAGAGAGAGAGAGAGAGAGAGAGAGAGAGAGAGAGAGAGAGAGAGAGAGAGAGAGAGCTGCAGACGGCTACAACTAGAGACGCAAAGCAAGTGATACCAAGGAGTGTCGCCATTACTGACTGTTCCCTCCCCGCAGTAATCAAGTGCCCGAACCTCCACGCGGGTCCCAATGGCCAGGTGACCAGTCATCTCGGGAACTACATGCCCACCAACCAAATATCCTTCGCCTGCGAGGAAGGATACCTGATGGACGGTCCTGCGGTGCTCACTTGCGGCGGCGACGGCGAGTGGGATGGGAGTCCTCCTGCCTGCCAGTCGGAGGCTTGCGGGGAGATGCCCAGGTAATCATCTCTTGAACTTGATCCCTGCAACGAGTAAAACACAAACGGTGAAAAAATAAGGAATAGAAAGAAGCACAAATGGATAAATGTAATGATAGAAGGAAACTTCCCAGGAGAGAATATATATATATTTTTTTTCTCTCTCTTCAGCATCGTGAATGGGTACGCAGAGGGCGGCCCCGTCGTGCGGCCAGGGGAGCAGGTGGAGGTCAAGTGTAACGCAGGCTACAAGTTGCACGGCGATCCCATGGTCACTTGCAAGGATGACTTCACGTGGTCGCGGCCACTCCCCAAGTGCAACGTCCCCAAGTGCGAGAAACCTCCGGCTGTCGTCAACGGCAGAGTCAAGGTGCGGCGGTTTGCTTCGAGTCGGAAATTCCACCGCTCGATTTGAAGACGAATACACACACAGGGAGACACACACACACACACACACACACACACACACACACACACACACACACACACACACACACACACACACACACACATAAATATATATATATATATATATATATATATATATATATATATATATATATATATATATATATATATATATATATATATATATATATATAGAGAGAGAGAGAGAGAGAGAGAGAGAGAGAGAGAGAGAGAGAGAGAGAGAGAGAGAGAGAGAGAGAGATAGATAGATAGATAGATAGATAGATAGATAGATAGAAAGAAAGAAAGAGAGAGAGAGAGAGAGATGTACATTTCTACATTAGATGTTAGATATTTATCTATGACTCGCCTTCACCAGGTGCGAGCTTCAACCACCTCCAGGGAGGCCGTCTACATGTGCGATCCTGGCTTCGTCGTGGTAGGGGCAAAGACCCTTTCCTGCGGCGCAGATGGCGAGTGGAGCGGGCCTTGGTCCACGTGTGAAGCACTACCTTGCCCCAGCCCTACTGTGCCTGCCCACGCCGTCTTGCCCGAGAGGGATGTGTGGCGAGTAGGAGACCTCCTGGCGTATGAGTGCGAGTTGGGGTATATTCTGCAGGGGAGCAGCTTCACCGAGTGTATCGACAACGGCGGCAAAGGCGAGTGGAATGGTGCGGTTCCCAAGTGTGTGATTGCTACGTGTCCGCCGCCCACCAAGCCCGAGAATGGGATCGTCTCAGTCGTGCACAGGCCTCAGAACCCTTCAGCTGAACACAATACATTAGTCCTCCCAACGGTGTCCGGGGAGTTTGAATTTCGTAGAAAACGCAGTCTAGATTTTCCTAATTTTCCAAGCATTGGCCAGTC
>NC_051395.1:3103062-3105562 GCF_015228065.2 Penaeus monodon
AAATATTCCGAGAAGATAGATAACAACAAATGTCGAATGGTTCCCTAACTTTTTGAGGATATTGGAACTGAGCCTTTCTTTTTCTTATTCTGTTTTTTTTTTTTTTATATTAGGTTAACCATAACATACCAAAAACGAAAAAAAAAAGAAAAAGAGAGAGAAAAAAAAAAAAAAAAAAAAAAAAATATAAAGAGATGTGTCCAATATTGCACTTCTTAACCATTATATTACCATTTTTAACTATTTTTTTTATCACATTTTTAACCAATTCTAAAACAGAGAAAACATTACACTTACAGAATACAGCCTTGGCTCACCTAATATTTCATCTTTATCATGAAGGCACTACAATATTTGTGAGGCTGAATGTAAAATTCATGGTCCATATTTATTCTTACTTATCATATTATATTATCAATTATGAGTCAGTATTTCTTAAAATTTTTACATCATAACGTGTCAACAGTTTACAGCCTCAGGCAGCAGAGGCACACAGCTGCGATGCCACCTTCCTACATGGGAGACTCAATATAAAAATGTCTTTGAGGGTATGATAATCATAAACTTAAAAAGAATCTGACTACTGTGTGCCCCTACGTGATTGCAAATCATTTAGTTATCTTAAATCTGCCTAAAGCAATTGTCAGTAGGAAGCTGTCAAATCATCAGCCAAGTGATAAATGGTAAGCTTCTTCGTCCGACAGCAAGGATCAAACTTGATAAAAAGATACTGCAGACAGTATGTTCCAAAGTACACTGAGTATATAGATGTTTACAATTCATGCATGTTTTAATAATATATAAGACAAAGTGAAAGGATATGATCTTTCATTGTGTTCTTATTGTTTCTGCTTGCAAGCTGAAAACTATGTGTGTATATATATATATATATATATATATATATATATATATATATATATATATATATATATATATATATATATATATATATATATATATATATATATATATATATGAAAAAGTATACAGATATTAATTCTGTATACATATTTTAAATTGTGACAAAAATAACATTTCCATGATATGCATTCAAATCATTCAATACTGCTTTAACAAAACTAACAAGACATTACGTAGACAAATATCACCGGCACATAATGCTTTTTGAACACCAATATACTGAAATACTTGAAGCTACTATATCCAAAGAGAGTGATGAACAGCAATTTTAAATACATTATAAGATATTGTTCCTTTCATCAAGGAAATCAGAACTGTCTATTATATGTCAACAGTTTCAGCACGTTCCATTATCAGTTAAGTTACTGTTTGATCCTTGTTGGGGATACCGTCCAGGGTCACTGGGGAAGCTCAACATTAATTTAACATACAAGCACTTGTCACTCATATCCATCATGCATTCTAGTTATGTCTCTCTCTCGCATGGCAGCTTACACAACTTTCACACAATATGTACAGCAACAGCAAATGTACAGACACACTAGGACAACATATACAGACAATTGTGTCGCAACAGGTGGTAACGCTTAACATAAAAGTCTTGTAAGGCGTCTATATGGATGCAACACTTAATATATTTGTAGCTATTTATGTAGGCACCTAAGCTGTTTGCTAACACTTCCCTTACATGGCAGGATATTACCACTGATTACATTCAATCTGTGCTCAACTAAGTCCTCAGCCAACATAGTGACTTTGCAGATACCCATTGTCAACTGGAGTACGGTACAGTAATACTGAATAGTCAAAGGTGGGATGCATGCAGTATAAAACAATCTGCCAAAATGCAGGTTTGGTTAGCACCTTTCTACAACTTCCTCAAACCAACTTATGATCACTCATTATATGACTATAATCAACAGCATTGTATCAATTTACAATAAATACAACACAAAACTTTATAATGAGCTGTTATTTTCACATTCAAATCAGTTTTACGACCTATTGCCTTCGCAGCATGAATATAATATAGACACAATCATATTTTCATCAGATACGGACGCTGACAAGTGCTGTTATATGATTTGGAAAACTACATTTCAGTTACGTGGTATATGTGGAACCTTTTACTGCCGAAGGGAAGATCATTTTAGGCATAAACTTTCTTTTGGGCATTAAACTCTCTGAACACATTTAACATATGTTTTGTTATTCTTTCAGAATAAAATAATTTCAATAATAGTAAATATCAATTTTCTTCACAAGACATAACTTTTGGAGCTAATTTGGACATTTCAACAAATTGCATTCTAAACATCTCTTGGAGAAATTCAGAATGAAGAGATATGCAGTTTTCACGCTGCTATATCAAATGCATAATATCAATTCCATACTAAACCTTGACAGATTTTCGATAAAATTAAAAATATAACATACTGAACTCTGCAACAGTAACCATGCTCTGTAATTCCCTAGTGCCTATCAATGAATAACATATTGAATACATTAACTTTGGTTGTTCCTGTGTTGCTCTAATATTTGATCTGAGCAAATCCAATTCATAACATATCTCTAACTC
>NC_051395.1:3113062-3118062 GCF_015228065.2 Penaeus monodon
AAAAATGTTAATAAAAATTGAAAAGAATTTGAGGAACACAAAGTACATTGTTCAAGATGAGAAATGAACATGAGATGCATACAAAAACAAAAGGACAAGAAGTTAATGATTTATAAAAAGTAAAGTGTGGGAATAATAAAAGGAAACAGATTACAATTACAATAGATTTCAGGTTGATGAGCATTTACTGAAAAAAAAAAAAATTACATTCTCCATCACTCACACACATTCACACCCACCAAACAACGTTATACATTATGAAATCATATGACGTATTTTCTCATAATAAAAAAAAACGAACATCCTCATCCTTCCCACACATACAAAATAATGAACTTATACAGTTATTTTAAAACAACCATAATACGAAACAACAAAACTTACCGGTAGTTTGGATCTGAGTCGACGGATTGTAAACCTCATTGTCATCGCCTGTAATGAAGCGTAGGCCATGCTAAAGCAATGATGCAACAGGACAAGACATTGGACATTCACAGTCTACAAGTACATGTTTTGATGAGGTTTCTTACACACTTAGGTGGGCACAAATAAAGAAATAATTATATATAGACAAAAAAAGGAGAAATGGAGAGAGAGAAAAAAGAACTGGTTTTGGTTTATACATTTTTTTTTGTTAATGAAATTGTTTTTCCTATTTCCATGTAGTTATTATTTTGTAAAAGGATTATTTTTTAAAGAAAAAAAAAGCTCTTTTGCACAGAAACGTAACAGATGCATTTGCATGTTTGGAACTTATTAACAGATTCTATACAACTAGGAAAAAATGGCAAGCATTTTTCATGTCACATGTCAGGCTATCATGACTAAAGCATCTATAGGAAAGGTTTGGTCTGTAAGAAAAAAAGATTTGATGTTCATTTTAGCCAAAAAAATAAGAATCAAAACAGCCTTTAGGGTTTCATTCTGATCATCCTATGTACATTATCAGTTATGATATTAATAGGAACTAATTATTAACTTGAAAAAAAGACAATGATTATTAATGGCTGTCATTCGCAGACACAAGACAAGAATGAATAAGGTACACATACCACTTATTGGAACAGACAGACAGCATGAAGCCAGAGAGAAGAAGAAAAAAAAAATGACCGTAATATCTTGATCAAAAATCGTACAGACATGTGAACCCTAAAACAAGGACTCAACCTCCCAAAGAGACTCACTGTTAGAGCACTGGTAGTGATGCCCTGAGACATTCTGGAAGACGGGCCCGGCGAACTGAGAGCCGAGCGGACCGCAGCGCCCGTGGCCCACGAACCAACCGCAGTAAGGGTCCTGCAGCCCAACGCATGCGCTGTCGAGGATAACACGTTTTGTTGATGTGTATAATAAAGTTGTCTATAACAATAACAAAAAATGAAATGGATCTATTGGATCCAAATAAAAAAGAAAACTCTAGTCTGAATCACAATAGCACAACAAATTAGCGGCTTGGGAAAAAAAATAAAAGAATATCTTTGTCATTCTCCAACGCTCTTCTCCAAAAAAGAGAAAGAAAAACAGGCAAGCAAAATCCTGCCATCAGACTAACCTGCAAGACGAGGCTCTGTGGCAGCGGTGGAGATCAATGGATTTCACCTCATCGTCTGTGATGATAATAAGCTTCCCTTCTCCCCCCGCCTGCTTGGCCAGTTGCATGTTGACGATGGGGACAGGCCGGTCGAACACGCGGATTTCCTCGATGATGACGGGGTCGATCGAACTGCAGACGCGAAAAAAAGAGCGGAAAATATTAATAATGATCTGATAAAATTGCAACCGTATTCGAAAAAACAAACAAACAATAAAATGATATCATAAATATAAAACAATTCATAAATTCAAAACAACAAGAAAAAGTAAAGAGCGCAAATTGGAAATAGGACGAGGACAGAATAGGGAGCTTCTGCAAAATGGGTACTTACTCTACACCTGCCGACGACTGGGCATTAATGGCCTTGAAGATAATGCCTCCGTCCGTTGCGATGAAGAGGACGTCCACAGTCTTCCCGTCTTGGAAGTTGACTTGCGGATCAACCACTACTTTGGTGAAGCGGTACCTGGAAGGGCGTTGTCTTTTATTATAAGGTTGGGAATACTACCTTACGACTATTACTTTAAAAGAATGATAACGGATACCAACTTTAATTTGACGAAAAAAAAAAATCGGAAACAAGTAGACATGAATAATACAAGTGTTCTACACAGGTCCACCGTCACTCCGTTTGCCACACAACGTGCAAATCCAACACGTAAAACGGCTCCCGTCTGGTAGCTTACTCGAAGGAGGCCTTGATGAGGAGCGGGCGGCCGAAGAATCCCGGGACAGCTTCGTCCATGAGCGAGTGGTCCTTGGCGAAGTTGACGTTGAACTCCGGCAGCGTCTGGCTGTCGGCTACACAACTTCCTGGCCGTGGTTCAGGCACCTAGAGAAAGAAAGAAAAAAAGAAGAACAAAAAAAATAGGTGGTCACTCTTGGTTAAGACACTGGTCAGCGCTATTTCTTTTACAGATATGCATTTCAGTTCCATTTTTCAGGAACTGCAGTGAGCTACACGAACTACGTACCTTGGACAGGTGCACTGGGAGCCAGTTCGAGTTGAGCGTCTGCTGTTCCTTGAAGGACCCCTCGAAGGTGTCCAGGATGGCCCGCATGGAGAAGGCGCAGACGGCGGACCCCGGGATGGAATTCGGGGGCGTCGTGAACACGGCGTAGATGATCTCGTGGCTCTCCCCGCCATAGATGCCCGTGATGATGTCCGTCGTCGACTCTGCCAAGGAAAGTGGAACTCATCGGTCACAGACCCAACGCATCTCTCACCCGCAATTCTGATCATCACAACCACAACCACAGCCACGGGCCTCGGCTCCACAACTCACGGATCTCATCGAAGTAGAAGGGATACCCCCCAGGGACTGAGCAGTTGAGTCTGCTCTTCAGGAAGGACGTCCAGGAATTCTTCAAGCGCTGTGGGCCGCCTCCCCGGTCGCCCTTGCACACGCGCGCGACCCGCGAGTACACGCGCTTCCCGCAGTTCATGTACTCGACGGCGGTTTCGCGGAAGAAGAAGAACACGAAGTCGCCGTAGTCGAAGGAGTGCACGAAGTCCGGAGCTGCGAAGGTAAGGTCGTCGTCAATTTATTGGTTGACTAGAAAAATGCATGACGATGAGATACAACAAACAACAACAAAAATACGAATGAAAATAAATAACTACATGAACACGATCCAAAAGACAAAGCCGATGATACAAGCCATATTCACATTTCTTTAATAAAAAAAAACCAAAGAAACTGCACCCACGTCACATGTCTAAAAACAACAGAACGAATGAGGGGTTTTACCATTGAGCTGTTTGTAGTCATTGTGGTCTGTTTTCAAGGGCTGCCTGAAGATGAGCGGGATCGTCCCCTGGAAGTCCGCTACGGTGCCGGAGTACAGCTCGCCATCTGGAGGTGCAGGAAGGAAGCATGAGGAATACGCGACGAATGAGGAGGGAAAATGTAACAAAGATCTACATTGAGAATATTTGAAGATAAAAGGAAATAAAAAAATAAGTGTAACTGTAAATGGTAATGTAAGTAAAAGTAATAATAATAATAATAGTAATAATAATAATAATAATAATAATAAAAAAATGATGATGATGATAATGATAATAAATAATAATAATAATAATAATAATAATAATAATAATAATAATAATAACAATAGTAATAACAAAACATGTCAACATCAGCAATCTCGGCTATTCCAATCCTCTTTTTCCATTGCAAAACAATCTGCATTAAGATAACTAAAACAAATACAAATCTTGCAATGAAGCCACAACCACACGACCTGCCGGCGCAAAATCTCTCCTCATTTCCCCCCTGAAGCCCCGAAGCTTCGAAGCGAAATGAACGAGTCTCTGCCTTTGACCCGAAACAAGAATGAACGAGGAGGCATCACCACGACCCTTCTCGAATACTCAATTGATGGCCTGCAGAGCACTGTATCCTATCATCGGGTTTAACGGCATAAGTGAATGCCCATTTTCGAGGAGCGCGCGCCAATATAAGGTGAGAAATTGTAGAGGGACCGAGAGAGAAAAAGAGGGGGCGATGTTCGTTTTCGTGTCGATATGTAAATCGCTTTTACGTTCCCTACCGAACAAGACCCCACTAAACATCATTCAATTATGTGTCCATTTAAACTTCAGCATGAAGACTTGCAACACGAGTCGACAATATGAAAATATCTTGAACAACCCCCAAAACAACAAACGAATTTCAATATTCGTCACGTCAACACTATCCAACATTCGCCAACTGTCTATGTGGGTTTTCACCATATCTGAAGAGAACCAGTATAATATTAGACTAAATTACCCCACTGATTGCTGCTATTCAGAGCCATTTACATACACTGTACATAAGTAGAGACCTTTGTGAACCTTACAGAACCTCGTTTCCAGATTCTAGTACTACTACGCATTCTGTACATCGGTTCTTTTAACAGACCCAGTTACTCAAAACAATACTGGGTAGTAATGCTTCTTATGTGAAACACGTAACTAACACACAGACACACACTTCCCTTCAAATATCGACAGCATAGATAACTCAGAACCAATTATTATGATAATAAGACCACAAACAAAGTGCGGAAACAATACTCACCAACATAGACGTAAGTGGAGTTGTGTCTCGGATCGTAGGGACACTGGCCGGCGCCGTTCGTCTCCGTGAAGTTGAAACTCCCGTCCACCTGAAAAGAGAGAGAGAAAAAATACATATTATAACAGTGAAGCGGTAATTCTCAGGACACGGGGTAGAAAATAATAGGGAGAGGCGGGGAAAATAAAGAAGAAAAAGAAGTTACAGAAGAAGAAGAAAATAAGACGGAGGGGAGAGTTAGAAGGAGGAAAGTTAGACGTCAGAAAATGAGAGAGAGAGCCTGGGAATTTCCCCAAGATTTATTCCTCCCCGTCAGCAGAAAACAATCAGCGTAATCATTC
>NC_051395.1:3130562-3138062 GCF_015228065.2 Penaeus monodon
GACCGCACGTGCCAAAATAGCCTTCGCTTTTACAGTAATCCTGCTTTGTTGGTGCGGGATTTATTAATTTTCTCGACATCTCTCCCTCTCCCCATTTCTCCCTCTACCTCTCACCCCTCCTCTCTTCCCCCCTTTTCCTACAATATTCCTTTTACCCCCTCCGCTCCCCACTCTCTCTCTCTCTCTCTCTCTCTCTCTCTCTCTCTCTCTCTCTCTCTCTCTCTCTCCCTCTCTCTCTCTCTCTCTCCCTACAACTTCCCTCTTACTCCCCCCCCCCCCCTCTCTCTCTCTCTCCTCTCCTCTCTCTCTCTCTCTCTCTCTCGTCTCCAGATCTCTCCTCTCTCTCTCTCTCTCTCTCTCTCTCTCCCCTCTCCCTACCAACATCCCTCTACTCCCCCCCCCTCTCTCTCTCTCTCTCTCTCTCTCTCTCTCTCTCTCTCCCTCTCTCTTAATAAATCCCCTTCCCTTCCAGCCGCCTTCTCTCCCGTCTGTCTTCTCTCTTAAGTTAGCAACACCATTCTAACTGGCTTTGCAATATCCCTCCGGGGCCCCTAACAAAGGGAATTTGCAATGCTAAGGCTCCGAGGCATAACCCAAAGGACTCTTGAGAACACGGTTTCCACATTTCTCCCCCCCCTGAAAAGAGAGAAAAAGAAAAGAAAAGAAAAAAAGAGGAAGAAGCAAAAAGAAAAGAAAAAAAGAATAAATGGCGGAAAGACTTTGATCATCGACAGCTATCGTTTTCCTACAAAAAGAAAATATATTTTTCACTTAAGGGAGCCACACACGAACTATGATTTTCTTGCGGTCACGAAAAGGAGGAGAAAAGAGGAGAGAGAAAATGGATCGAGGAAAGAAGGAAAACGAGAGGGAAGGGAAATGAGAAAGAAGAGAAATAATGAAGAAGGAGAAGAGAAAGAAAAAGAAGAACAAGAAAGAAAAAAAAGCGTCGCGCCCTCCGCTATCTCCTCCCTCCCCCGTCCTTTCCCCTCCCCCCTCCCCCTGTCCCCGGCACGCGACCCCCACCCACGGAGAATTCAATAGCCATTATAAGTATTGGATCCTCCCACTTGGGCGTCGCGTAAATACCCGAAAGCCGCGTCCTCTGTGGCCTTCTGCGGGAGGGAGCTTCCGACGAATCCCCGCTACTCTAACTCGCGCCAGACAAACCTTTATTGAAATTCTGCGAACTCGAATAGGCACCGGCCGGCGCTCGATAAAATTCTTTCGCCGGTTGTTGCAATGTGTGTGTGTGTGTGTGTGTGTGTGTGTGTGTGTGTGTGTGTGTGTGTGTGTGTGTGTGTGTGTGTGTGTGTGTGTGTGCATGTGCGTGTGCGTGTGTGTGTGCGTGTGTATGTGTGTGTGCGTGTGCATGCGCTGGCTCGTGTCTCGACGTGTGATGCATACACACGCAGGAATGTAATTCCAACCATCTGGGAATGCCCGCATAAAAACAAAGGCCCGAGATAAAAATGCAAGAAAAACTGCAAGAGGAAAAAAAGTTAATCAAAAGTCTCATAAATTACTAATGCATGCAATATCTCGGGGCGGCGGCTCGCTACGTCAACAACCATGAAAATTTAAATATTAACGATCAACAAGTCACAAAAATAATAAACATGCCATGAAAGTTTCACTCTTCAAACTTCCCCGGGTATCAAAGAAATATTAATTGGCAAATACAGCTTTGGCCGCCCAGAAAGAGACATGGTTAATAATTCTTTTTCAGATGAGAGACGGAATGACCCCGCCCCCCCCCTCCATTCCCTCCCACCGCCTACCTCCCCCCCTCCCCTCCCCTCCACTTCCCTCTCCCCTCACTCCTCGCTCGCACGCCAACCCACCTCCCCGTATTTCCCCTCCTTCCCCCTCCCTCTCCCCTTCTTCCCCTCCTCCTCTCTCCCTCTCCCCTTCTTCCCCTCCTCCTCTCCTTCTCTCTCCCCTTCTTCCCCTCCTCCTCTCCTTCTCTCTCCCCTTCTTCCCCTCCTCCTCTCCTCTCTCTCCCATCCTTCCCCTCCTCTCCTTCTCTTCCCCTCTTTCCAGCAGTCTCAAGTAGGTCTAATGACTTATTCATGGCATCCTTGTGCAATGGACCTTCCGCTTTCCTGCAGTGCTGATTTAACCTTGCAATGGCGCTCCTTTGCACATTGCTACGCATTTTTCTTTTTTCTTTCTTTTTCCGAAAGCGTTGAAATTTGCAATGCTGGAAATGCGTTTTTTTTTGCTACTGATTTTCTAAAGTTTGTTTTGCTCTCTCTCCCTCCCTCCCTCCCTCCCTCCCTCCCTCCCTCCCTCTCTCTCTCTCTCTCCGCTCTCTTTGGCCGTTTCCCTTAGACGGTCCATTACCCATTTCATACCTCCACCCACCCCCAACTCACACCCCCACCTACGCCCACACCCTCACCATCCCCTACGCCCATCAGTTCCTTGATCCCTCCCCCAAAACGACAAGTTGGCCCTCTCTAAGAATACCCGAGGGGCACGTTTAATAAATTGCTCTCCTACCCGATGAATGACCCCCATCGCACGCCATTTCCGCCCCTACGAACCCTCTGTAATACGGCCCATAATCCCAGTTTCCAATTTAAAACCGTATCGCCGGACACGAAAACCCCCCTAACCCCTTTTCCCTTATCCCCCCCCCCCTTTCCCATCCCCCCTTACCATTACCCTTCCCTCCCCTCCCTCTGTTACAACAACGTGTGAACTTTTCCTGTAATTTGCTCTCGGTTTTAATGAGAATTCGCGTCATCAAGAAATCTTCCTTGGAATTGGTCTCCAGCTGTGCATTGACTCGCAAGGAATGGAAATGAGCAGGGAAAATGGATAGGCCTACACTGAGACGTTTCCCCTATGAGCTTGCATAATATATATATGTGTGTGTGTGTGTGTGTGTGTGTGTGTGTGTGTGTGTGTGTGTGTGTGTGTGTGTGTGTGTGTGTGTGTGTGTGTGTGTGTGTGTGTGTGTGTGTGTGTGTGTGTAGGCACGAGCGCGCCCGTCTGAGTTTAGCTGCGATATGTCTGCATGTGCAACACAACTGCAGAGAGAGCAAAAGCAAGGCCTTCGAAGGCGTGAAAGCATGGCGTGGCCTCCGCGCTGTCACGAAGGAATTCCTGGCGAGGCGCTGGCTCCTCGGCCCTTGAGAAGTGCTGCTTAAGTGAGGATTGTCCGAGTCCCGCAGGACCAGTAAAACCTACGGGGTGAAGAAAGAACTATCCCACCACTGCTCCTACGACTCCTTCCCCTTGCAGTTTCCAAGTCAGAGCCGCCCTTATGGCCCGTGGCACGCGCTGTTCCTGTGGCCCTCCCCCGCTCCCGAACTCTCCTCGTAAAAGGGAGCCAACGACTATGACTGTCGCCGTAGCCTAGCTTAACCCTCGATGGCCCTCCAGTCCAAATCTAATTATGAACTTCCATGCCGCATGGAAAAAAAGGAGAGGCGGGATAGGAGGAAAAAAAAAACTATGGACAGCCATTAGCAGACGGGAGAACTAGGTTTGTTTACACAGATAATTATGGAGTGCGAGGTCGAAACAGGCTGCACTGGTTGAAGGATTCGAGGCTTAACTGCACCGAAGTGACCTTCACTGCAGCCTGACCCAATGGCCATTAGTAATGTTATTGTTACTGATGCGTCTATGATAACAGACCGTATTTATGTCTAGAGTGAGTGAAAAAAGAGGGGTAGGAGGGAGGGTAGGGTAAGGCAGGGTAGGGTAGGGGGAGGGGAGGAGGGATGGAGGGAGGGCGGGAGGGAGGGAGGGAGGGAGGGAGGGAGGGAGGGAGGGAGGGAGGGAGGGAGGGGGGAGAGAGAGAGAGAGAGAGAGAGAGAGAGAGAGAGAGAGAGAGAGAGAGAGAGAGAGAGAGAGAGAGAGAGAGAGAGAGAGAGAGAGAGAGAGAGAGAGAGCGAGAGAGCGAGAGAGCGAGAGAGCGAGATAAATAGATAGATAGATAGATAGATAGATAGATAGATAGATAGAGAGAGAGGGGGGTACGCAGGAGAGCGCAGCCCAGCTATAACACCATCATCGAAGTTCCTGCTCAAAAACCGCTGAACGTGCACTCTACGAGCTCGTGAACGGCAAGTGAATTACACGAAGTTATTTTCCCCCAAGTAGGCACAAAGCCCCCCCTCCCTCCTTCCTCCCTCCCACTCCCCGCCCCCCCTCCGTGGCCTCCCCCCGCCCGCACGCGCCACTGCAATCCCCCAAGATTCTCTCTTCCTCCTTTATTTCTTCTGCAGATTTCTCGGTCTCATCCCTCCCTAAGCGCCCAGATTTCGGGCGCAGATGATGATCCTCCGCCGGGTGCGTTGCGCGTCGGGTCGGGTGCGGACAAGCTCATCCCGATCCCGAGATGAGGACGTTTTGTTCAGCATCCGTCGTCGGCCGACTTCCGACGACCGCTCGTTCGGGGATGATGGCAAGAAGATAAAATTGCTTGCAGACGTTGCTCGGGTGGGGGGGGAGGGTGTGTGTGGGCGGAGGGGCTCGAGGCTGGCACTGCAACACTTCTTTCTGACATGCCCTTGTGCCTCGAAGCCATCACCACATGCTAGTGTTTCCCAAACTGCATCAACAACACAGAAGTCTGTCCTTCTGCCCCCCCCCCTCACCTCTCTCTCTCTCTCTTTCTCTCTCTCTTTCTTTCTTTCTCTCTCTCTCCACTTACCTCTTACCCTCTCTCTCTCTCTCTCTCTCTCTCTCTCTCTCTCTCTCTCTCTCTCTCTCTCTCTCTCTCTCTCTGTCCACTTCCCCCCCTCTCTTTCTCTCCTTCTCCTCCACTCCCCTTTCCCTCTCTCTCACCCCTTCTCCTCCTCTCCCTCTCTCTCTCTCCTTCTCCTCCACTCCCCTCTCCCTCTCTCTCTCACCCCTTCTCCTCCTCTCCCTCTCTCTCTCTCACCCCTTCTCCTCCTCTCCCTCTCTCTCTCTCCTTCTCCTCCTCTCTCTTCACTCGCCACCCACCGCCGCCAACGCCCGCGAGGCGTCCCGCTGCGCACTCTCACTGCGGCTACACATGTGTCCCGCATGTAGTGTGCTGATTAGCTTATCGTTGACACATGTGTTCCTCGACTTGACTTCTTGTGTGAGCGCCATCGTGTGAAGCTGCTTAGGGGAACGAGGCCTTGACATACTGAGGATGCTCTCCCACAGGAGCCGAGCTAAGGACCACATGGACCAAACGGAGAGAAAAAAGAAGATATAATGTGCAGGCAATATATTACCTCTAACAGACCTTAGAGAGAGAGAGAGAGAGAGAGAGAGAGAGAGAAAGAAAGAGGGAGAGGGAGGGAGGGAGGGAGAGGGAGAGGGAGAGGGAGAGGGAGAGGGAGAGGGAGAGAGAGAGAGAGAGAGAGAGAGAGAGAGAGGAGAGAGAGAGAGAGAGAGAGAGAGAGAGAGAGAGAGAGAGAGAGAGAGAGAGAGAGAGAGAGAGAGACGCGAAATAGCCACAGAAAAAGAAAAGTACCCACGACCGACGCCGTTCCGCCCAGCCCCACGAACTCCGCTGTTCTCCCGACAAGCCTCAAGAGCGAGCCTGCGTCAGGAGGGGGCAAGGGAGACCCGACCTGTCTACGACTCCCCCTCCCTTCCCCTCCCTCCCCTCCCTTCCCCTCCCTCCCCTCCCTTCCTCGATGTCACCTCATCCCATCCACCCTGATGGCCCGAAGGAGCTCACGTGTCGAAGCGCGACGCCTCCGGCCGAGCATCACGTGACTCCGACAGACACTTTGTCTGCCGCACCGTCTCCGTCACGCACGTGGGAGGGGTGGGAGGAGGGATGGGGGGAGGGATGGGGGGAGGGATGGGAGGAGGGAGGGAAGGATGGTAGAGAGAGAGAAAAGAGGGGGAGGAGAGGTGGAAAAAGAGAGAGAAAAGGAGGGGAGGTGAGGTGGAATGGGAGAGATATACGGGAAGTAGAGGGGGAGAGAAGGTGGAGAGGAAGAGAGAGAGGAGAGAGAGGAGAGAGAGAGAGAGAGAGAGAGAGAGAGAGAGAGAGAGAGAGAGAGAGAAAGAGAGGAGAGAACTTCTAAGAAGAAAAAAAAAATCACATCTGATATTACAACTGGGAATGGCATTCGGCTCAATCATTGTGTCTCCCAAAGCAAATACCCACTCCCGCTCCCCATGAAAAAAGAGGAATTCCGAGACACAATAAAGTCCACAAAAAAGACATGAAAAAAAAAAACAAGTCTAGGTCGAATCGCATCGTTAACGTGTTGGAACATCAGCTCTGGCGTGGCAATGACATCATGGGTTTTTGTCCGTCGGCTGCCAGCGTTCTTGCACAGCCAGCGTGCCAGCTGCGACTGATAGTGTTGCAGGACGCTGCTGAGGGGGGAGGGAGGGGAGGAGGGGGTGGGGGAATAAGGGAGGAGGAGGAGGAGGGGGTGGGGAGGGGGAGGAGAGGGGGGGGAGGGAGGGAAAGAGGGGAAGGGATAGGGATGCACACTAGACAAAGAGGCGAGAAGTGATGAATGCGAGAGGGCGAATGCGCGAGAGGGTAAAAAAGAAAAGAAAAAAGAAGCCAGCAACAACAAATCACAAAAAAACAGAGAGAGTGAGCGAAAGATAAGGTACTGAAAGAGAGACAAAGAGAGGAGAAGGGATCACGCAGCGAGGCAAAGAGCGAACGTGAAGCACAAGGGGGGATCCGATGTCGGCTTCCCAAAGGGCGTAGGAGGAGAAGAGCACTTTTCTGTGGATTTGGTATTAAATTCATTTCGTGGGCGGCGCAAAAGGTCATCTAATCGCGCCCCTGGGTCTTCGTGACGTCTCTCTTTTCGTCCGAATCTTGAAACCATTAGCGAAAGCGAGAGAGAGAAAAAAAGGACAAGCAAGGGCCCGGGAGCTATCAAAGCAGGGGAGTATGTGTTAAAAAAAAAAAAAAAAAAAAAAAAAAAAAAAAAAAAAAAAACATCGGGGTTTCATGTGCTTGCATGGGAGCCGACATGTTTTCACTGCATGTGGTTGATTAGGCTGTATTTGCACGCGCGTCAGCGGAAAAAAATATATGCAAATGTCGCGTGTATTCACAGCAAGACAAGGCAGCATTGGAGACGTAGGCCTATCCACCTGCGGGCGGCCGTGGCAGCGGAACAGGTGTGGCCGCCTTCGACGCTCCCTCCGCTGCGCCCTTCCCACCCCTTTTATTTATGGCACTAGGCCTACGGGGCGCCCACAAAGCCTCAACCCCCAACCCCCACGCCCTCACGACACGCTAACATATGGGGCTCTTGTATAGCCGCCCTTATGAGCGCCCACCGTAATTAAATGCGACGTGGTAATGCCTCCTGTGTCTCTATACGGGCGTCCGCCATCCACCCCCTATCCTTTCGCTCCCGCCCCCCCTACCGCGCTTCCCACCTGGGCTGGGGGGGGGGGGGGACGGGAGTTACCACAGGGTTATTGAGTGGGAGTAACAACAGACCCGCCCCACTCCCCTTGTGCAATTCCTCCGCCTTTCCGCCCTCTTCCGGCTTTTTAATCCATCGCCTGACA
>NC_051395.1:3143062-3168062 GCF_015228065.2 Penaeus monodon
GCTGCTCGCTCGCCACTCTGCGCCCTCGCCATCGTCACCCACATTTACGTTCTTGTCCACTTCTCGTTCTCCCTCGTTCATCACGCTTCCGTTCTCCTCGTCCTCTCTTCCTCTCTTGCCCCCTAATTCTCTTGTCTGCTCTTCCTCTCTCTCTCTCTCTCTCTCTCTCTCTCCCCTCTTCCCTTCTCCTCGCCCGCTCTTCCTCTGTTCTCCCTCTCCCCTTCTCGTTCGCTTTTCCTCCGTCTCCCGCCTTCTCGGAACTCAAAGCTGCGGTTTCCAGGGAGGCTTCTCTCGTTTCTTGGTACTTTTCCGGGTGACTCCCATGGAGGACCTCATGGTATGCCGGTACCATACTTTAACCTTACATATATTTTCTCCTACTGTGTGTCTGTTATCCGTCTGTTTTTTTTTCTCTCGCCCGTATGCGTGGCTATCTTGGCTGATTTGTTTTTGAGCCTAATATCACTGATATTACGCGATCGACGCCAAACGCGATTAAGAGGTCTGTGGAGTGCATATAAACGGACCTTACATTTTCCGAAAATTTATGGACGCCCATAAGGAAAGCAAACAACATAAAAATGAAATATCCTCATCCCTCCTTCCCTCGCCGGCCTCCCTTCGGATTATCTTTAGCTCGAGAGTGACAGCGGCAGAAACTTTGTGTTGTTTAACTTGGCTCCATAGGACACGCGAGCGGCCGCGCCCTCCAATCCACACCCAGTAGCAGGCGTGTGTAAACAGAGGAACGGCGGCCGAAATGCGCGGGGATACGAGCGGGCGCTCAAAGGCGGGGACGAGCGGGGCTGCGACCGAGACTCAGCTCGCAGGCAGGACGTGGACGCGAGCGAATCGCAGGGCGTGTGCTCGGCGGAACAAGGCGAGATAAGCGCGGAGGATGGCCCCGCCTAAGCGTACGCCGCGGCCGCCCTTTCCACGACGTCCGATGGAGGGCGCAGATACGGGCGCTGAAGGGCGGCACAACCCGGCCTCCTGACTTCGCCTGCGTGTGTGATATCCACGATAAGCCTCCTTTAAGAACCGCAGGAGGCGCTACCGGGCCATGCGCTCAATCCGCCTCGCCCAGGTCGTGACCTGCGCCTGCTCGCCCCTTACAGGAAGGCCTCCGCCATCAGCGCAGACACAGCAATGGCGCAGAATTCCCACTCCCTCCCTCCGCCTTTCTGCCTGTCTGTTTGTCTGTCTCCATCTCCCTTCGTCAGCCGTGGCCCGTGTTCTCGCCTTTTACTTCCGCCCCGGGACCTTGGCCTCCCTGCCTCAACACACAGCTGGCGACCCCCGCTGGCTGGCGTGGCGACCTCCAGCGACACCTCCATGTGTTTGCTGACCCTCTACCCCTTCCCACTGCCCCTCCATGACCTCTCCGAAGCGGCTTCCTGCCTCGCCACCTTCTGCTACATCAGACTTTCACAAATCAATAGCACTCCTTATTGTGTGTGCGGCGCAGTTCACATTCCACAGATTGTAAAATGTGAACACAGTGAAGGTATGTATATACGTGTGGGGTGAGTGTGTTTGTGCGTGAGTGAGTGTGAGTGTATACATGCCTGAGTACGTATGCATGTATGTACGTCTGTGCTGCTCAACCCTATCCGATCTCCTGCCATAACTTTGTCGTGACGTTGCTGCTACCGCTGCAAATTGCACGTTGAGTTGATTACCTCCCAAAAATTCTTGTAACCTGAACTGGAAAACGAGATGTGAAACATTTTATTCACTTCTAAATTAAACAATGGCACCCCGCACTGGCCTCCCGCAACAATAAACATTACCATTTCACTTTCCTGTTAGACCCAGCTTTAAAATATTTTGTACGCGGGCGAAAACAAACAAACAAACAAACAAAATCCCGAAAATAAAATAAAATATTCAAAGTCAAAGTGGCCTTCACATACAGATGCTTCGACGTCGATCTGTGGCTCGATATGTTTTCATCTGTCTATAGATAAATATTTCCCCTCTTTATTCCACATCGCATATCTATCCTCCCCTTCATGTATCCATTTCTTAACTTAACCTATGGCTTTTCGTGCTCCTATACTCGCTACAACGTATATGTATATAAATCTTCAAAAACTGCGTGTCGACGTAGATCTACAGCGCGACTGCCTGTTGTTTGTCTCGTTACGTGAGTGAATGCTGCACGCGACTGCATTACATTGTGCTGTATGCTACGGCTGTTTGTTACGGGGGTGGGGGGAGAGGATGGGGAAAGAGAAGACGAGAGGGGGGGAAAGAGGAGGAGAGGAGAGGGAAGAGGAGGAGAGGAGAGGGAAGAGGGCAGAGGAGAGGAGGAGAAGAGAGAAAGAGAGAAGAGGAGATGGGGAAAGGAGAAAGGGAAGGTTCGGAAAGGGGGACTGGCGTACCCCGTCCTCGGATGTCGGTATCCCGGGATCTATCTGTTTCCGTTCATTAGGTTCCCTCGGCTATCTATCCGCATCGACATATACCGCATTAGGGGCAAACAATAGAAGGGAGAGCGTAGGCATCGCAAAGTGACCCTAGACAGCCTTCTGTGGCTCCGAGTAGCTACGTGAACAAGGGATGGGGGGAGGGGCCAAGGTCCACAGGCGCCTCTACGCCTCTCCCTTTGCCCCTACACCTTGTAGCAGGTACCACAGCCCTTGTACCAAACGATGGCGAGTGGTATCTCCCGTCATGATCGACAGGCCGCCTTGTGAGACGGCTTGTCCAGGGCAGGAGAAGGCGCAGAGAGGTGCGAGGAATGAGCAAGATAGAAGCTCGTCTGGGAGGAGTCTGGATGTACGAGAATCAAGAAGGGGGAGGACGCAAAGCAGTATGAGAGCGACGTATGAGTGAGGATGAAGCTTGGGAATGCAACAACCAGCCCACGTAAATGGCCCGCGCCTCCATGCCTCGAATTTTGAGGCCCCAGATATCGGTAATGACCCGGTGAATGCCTATGCAAATCATGTTTAACAATTAGAACTCCTCCGTCACAAACTCGTTGAGGTATCCTATAAAGAACCTCCCACAGAGCATCCTTCGGTCTCCACCAAGACCCTGCGATCCTGCGGCCAAACAAGATCAGGGGACCCCTTGGCCGTCGGGGACAGAAGACGAGCCAAGACTGGTCCCCAAGGAGCCTCACATTCTGGATCGTGTCAACCTTCCTTCGTGCGAGGGGCCCTGGGCACCCTCCTCCTCGCCCTCCTCCTATTCTACCCCCACTTTTCCTCCTCCTCCTCCTTCTCCTTCTCCTACTTTACCCCCACTCTTCCTCCTCCTCCTTATCCTCCTCCTCCTCCTCCTCCTCCAACTCCTCCTCTTCCAACTCCTCCTCCTCCTCCAGAACCAGTAATCCCTAGCAACCTCCTTCATCCTTATGCCTCACCAGCGCCAGGAGGTCAACCCCCCGTGAGTAGAACTTATTTGCATGAAAAGGGCAGTGCTGGATGCAAGCCGAGGAAGCAGGCAAGGTATACCTCCAGACACACACTCGCAGCTCCCTCTTGCCCCCCCCCCCCTCCCCCCAACGACATATTCTCGGGGCGCTCCTTGCATCCTAATCGACAATGGCCCGTCTCAAAGCCTCCGCTTCTTTTAACAAGTACTAAATTGTGCGCACAAATATATACACACAAAGACACATACATACATACACCTTCTCTCTCTCTCTCTCTCTCTCTCTCTCTCTCTCTCTCACACACACACACACACACACACACACATATGAACACCTACACACCCTTGAACTGTGCTGTGTCTGTTGCGTAGCCACAATAGCAAACTCTGTCCTTTCTCTCCATTTTTCACTCAGGGGAATACGCGAGATGAGATCGAGACGGACAAATATTGACACGGGGCGTCACAAAGACATTGGAAAAGCTACAAACAAACGCGTAAAAACACAAACACACATAAGCACGAACACGGGCGAACAGAAACAACGCTGTCCAAAGGGCACGGTTGCATAAAAAAGGAGAAATAGAGAAAGATAGACAAAGGAAGGAGCTCGGTACTATCGCCGCACAAATGCACGAAAGCACGCAAGCAAGGGGATGGGGGGGAGAAGGAGATTTAGGGCCGCCCTGAGATCATCGACGGTTGCGGCGAGGCTGCGGGCGGAACACCTTGTCTTTACATGCTACACCTGACGTGGTGCCCGCCCTTCCTCTCTTGCACTGGGGGGTCTTACCCAGGCAGGGAGATGATGGAGGGGGCGGGGGTGCCAGTCCAGGAAAATGCGGGAGGGGAAGGTGGGGGCGGGGAAGCCAGTCCAGGAAAATGAGGGGGGGGGGGGCAGAAGGAGGGGCTGAAAGGGGCACTGAAGACCATTGTTTGACGGGATAGAGGTAAGGGGGTATTCGCTAGAGTTTCCCGCACCCCAAAGGCTTTTCAACACAAAACCAAGAGAGAATGCACATCCCCTGTCCAAGCAAAACGTTCCATCCTATCGTAAAGTACACTCTAAAAGAACTTTTTAGTAAGAAACGATACTTTCCACAATGTCCCGCCGCTTGGCTAACAACCCTCCGGTCTTCTCGGCCATCGCAAACGGCCAATTACCCAACAGCGCCTTTCATCCCAGACCTACCAACGCCCGAAACAAATATATATATATATACAGCCGCATCCCGGGCCGATGAGAGGCTAAATTAAATACCGAGGACCAACCTCTCACGCCGGTATATTTCTGTAAAAACGCAATAAATGTCTTCTCGGCGCTCATAAAAAAGTCCAGAACTTGCCCACATCCTAATACCCCACGCCACATACCCCCTTCTCCCCTATACCCTTTCCTGCCCTCAAAGGACCTTCAAATTTCCACCTGTACTGGAGAGATCGCTTGATAACGCCGATACGGGGCCACAGACAACGCCACGCCGCCGATCACACAAGGGCGACACTCTTACCTACTGCCTTGCAAGACTCGACCTTACCCTCGGAGAAAAGGTCAAGGCGGAGGATGTGAATGAGAGGTTGGCGTAAAAGAGCCCACTCAACCTCGTCTCCACCCCCCCCCCCTCCGCCCCCTTCCCTCTCTGACGCTGGCTGACCGTCGTGTTCGGCCAAATTGCGACCTCACAGCGGGCAAAGGGCCGAGGAAGAGGAAGAGGGGGGAGAGTTAAACGAGGAAGAGAAGAGGGAGGAAGGGGAGGAAGGAAAGAAGTCAAAGTCAAAACACTTTATTCCATTAAATTACAATAGAAAATTGGGAGAGGGGGAGGAGGGAAGAGGTGGAAGAGGGAGAAGAGAAGGCGAAGGATGGAGAAAAGGGGAAAGGGAAGGATTAGGCGATAAGGGGCCCCCAGCCGTTTAATGGAGCACCGACATGATACACAACAGCGCGAGGTCGAGGCGGCTCGGCTCGGGCTGCCCGCGAGCAGGCACACTGCTTCCCTAACGCCCATAAAAATAACGATAAACGAAGAAAAAGAAATGGACAAACAGAATATTAAAGAGGATGCCGTAAGGCGTTAGTACAAAACCCAGAGACAAAGACTGACGTGTTTACATGTACCCTTATGATAAAGTAAAATTTTGAAAACAGATCCTCCATTGTCAAGGAAAATTTCAGCAAAACAGGATGATGAGTCAGCACATTATCACCTAGGGGTGTCCAGGGATCCTCATCGCCTGAACACCAACGGGACCGAGTGGAGTTCGTCCCAGACCCCTTTGCACAATCCCCAGCCAGCAAGGGCCAGGTGTCACACAGCACCCACCACTGCATCTGCCAGTACCTCGTCCGACACCTGACACCACATGCAACCCCCTCCCCTCCCCGTGAGAGGAAGGACCCTCCCCCCTCCCCCAACCAGTACCACCACAATACGAACGTGAACGCGATATCGAGCCCAACAATGCATTGTTAAGGACGACGAGCGAGCTTGCATGTGATAACTCCGCGAGCGTGGGGCGCGGAGAGGTGGCGGGGGCTGGGTGATGCGTAGCGCCGGCAGAAACCCCAAAGGATGCAAGTGCGCTGCAGCCGAATGCATTCGCCTGCAAAGCTTGTATTGGGGTTGCTCCTCAAAGGAAGGAAATAATGAATCGCGTACCAAGAAATTCTCTCTCTCTCTCTCTCTCTCTCTCTCTCTCTCTCTCTCTCTCTCTCTCTCTCTCTCTCTCTCTCTCTCTCTCTCTCTCTCTCTCACACACACACACACACACACACACACACACACACACACACACACACACACACACACACACACTCCTTCTTTCTCTCACTCTTACTTTTTCCTCACTGACGGGGAAAGGCTGATCACGCGACTGCCCGCTGCATTTGACACTCGATCCCCCGCCGTCACACAACACGCGGCGCAGTGTAGCCTCGCCCGCCCTCCCGCCCTTCGTATCACGTGCAACTACAAATTCAATTTAGGTCTATATTCTTCAAAATCTAGAGGCCTTCCATTACGACAAATTGCAACGAATAACCTACAAGCAACGATTCCCCCTTTCTATGATTATGCGCAGTGAGTGAGCTCTGTGAGTGAGCTTTGAGAGTGAGCTCTGTGAGTGAGCTCTGAGAGTAAGCTTGGCGATTCACGGGAGACTAAAACGCGTCACAAACATCAGCAGATCCCCGCGTCAGCCGAACACGAACCAATACATCAGAAAACAAAAACAAATCTCACGACACGAAGAAACAGCCACTGTTTACACGGACACAAAATGCGTGTTTTCATTCGGTCGCCATTATTCGGGCTCCCGATCCCCGCGCCCGGCCCCGTCCCGCCAGCGCCGCCGCAGCCGCAGCCGCAGGAGATAAATCCCGCAGGCCGAACGCAGCGTCGTCGCCCTGCCTCGTCTCCGTCCCTTCGGCGGGTGATGTGTGGGAGACCCGCCGATCCCGAATGTTTTTCTGCGGGTGTTAGGACAGGGATGAGGCTGAAAGAAGGGGGGAGGGGAGGGGGAAGGGAGGGGAGGAGGAGGGAAAGAAGAGGAAAGGGAGGGGAAAGAAGCGGAAAGGGAGGGGAAAGAAGCAGAAAGGGAGAGGAAAGAAGGGGCAAAGGGAGGGGAAAGGTGGGAGGAACGAAGTGGAGGAGGAGGGAAAGAAGAGGCGAGAGGGAAAGACAGAAAGGAGGATGAGGGAGTGGAGGAATGAAGACGAGATGCAAGAGTGGAGGGAGGGAGGGAGGGAGAGGAGGAAGAACTGAGAAGGAGAGAGAAATTAAAGGAGGGGAGAAGGAAGCCAGGAGACAAGTGAGAGGGGGGAGAAAGTGAAGAAGGGGGGAGAGGCGTTACTCTCCCCGCCGCAGACCAGCTGTGTGGTGGAAGAGGATCCGTCGGCCCCGCCACAGGGCCCGACTGCGCCACTGCGTCCCCGCCTCGCCTTCTCCCCCTCGCATCCGCCGCCAAGCATCATCTCTCTCATCTCATCCTTCATTTCCACTCATCCATCCGCCCTTTACGACACCGAAAGGCTTAATAATACTCTGACCTCTGACCCCATCTGACCCCATCTCAACCTCTCGAAGAATAATGGTTCCGACGGGGCTTTGGGCGCGGCCGCTGGACTCGGAAGCCCCCGGAAGAGCAATTAGCGGCCGATGCACTTCCGCTTCGGCAGGAGGCGCCGGGCAGCGCCGACTCGAGCGCCAAGCGGTCGGCCACGAGAGAAAGGGAAAGAGCATATAGTATACTGTGTGTGTGTGTGTGTGTGTGTGTGTGTGTGTGTGTGTGTGTGTGTGTGTGTGTGTGTGTGTGTGTGTGTGTGTGTGTGTGTGTGTGTGTGTGTGTGTGTGTGTGTGTGTGTGTGTGCTGAGGCCTGGTGATGGCGGTGCGGCTGGCGACGGAGCCAAGCTGTTGTGGACATGGCGAGCGAGTCGAAGGAAAGGCCGTGCTGGCGCTGGAGGTGTTTCGTTACTCATCTCCGCCACTCCCCACCCGCCCACACACACGCCCAGCGCCTCTCTTTCCCCCCCACAGCAAACCACAGCAACCACAGACCGCAGAGCTTGATTACACAAACGACGAGACACACTGAACTTCTCACCTGAGACCCCCCCCCCCCGACCAGCAGACGGGAGCTGACGCGCTGACACCGCCAAGAAGGAAAGCCAGAAAGTCTAAATCTCAGCACGGGGTGGGGGTGGGGGAGGGGGACTTCGTACCTGGCCATTTCCGTTTCGCAGCGGGGGATGCTGTGAGGCTGATCACCCACGGCCACCCCTGACGTTCACGCCAAGACAGCGCCCGAAATGGAGAGCTTTCCAGGAAGACGGCCCAGAGGAAACAGAGTGACCGCGGGCGGCTGACGCAGAGCGGGACGAGGGCGCGCCGGCTTGACAACAATCAGCTCACACTAAGAGCGCCAATTTCTTCGAAAAGCACGAAGAAGAAAGTTGATGCATGTATGCATATATGTAAGCATACACGCACATATACACACGCACGCATGCATGCATGCACGCACGCGCGCACACGCGGGCACACGCACACGCACACGCACACGCACACACACACACACACACACGCGCGCGCGCGCGTTTACCCATCTTTACAGCCATATAACTAAATTCTGGCGTCTTTTTATGATTCCATTAAAAATCTGCTAGCCTGAAATCTTCGCCTTCGCAATGTCGCATCAACGAGGGTTCGACCCTGCCCCGCGCGCTCGATTCGGACGCCGCACCTACGCCTCGTAAACCAAAATTGCAATACGATAACGACGATGCTTGAAAGAGAGATGCCCGAGGTATGACGATCGCCGAGCTGGCAAACGCCACGCGGCCAATAATTCCAGCTACAAATTGGAGGTTCGACTTGTCTTGCCAAGTGGACGGGCGCCTCCCCTTTTGGGCGGCCGCCTGGGGTGAGCACGCGCGTATGGCTCTCGCGCGGCCGCAGCCTGGTTTCCGAGGATATTATACTAACAACAACAACAACAATAATAAGCATAACCATAATCCTCCTCCTCCTTTCTCTTGGATTCTTCCTTTGTTGCAGCCTTTTTTCCTCTCTCTTGAAGCGAATCCCGAGAGACGGAGTGAGTTGCGACGAGCGTGAGCCTTTAATTGCCCCCTTGTCCATCACCGTCCATGCTTTTAAAAATTAGCAGAGTGCCGACGGTTCCCCCGCGACCGCAACATTTTATCTCGCGGAATATTTTTTTTTTTTTTTTTTTGTGAGGCGCCGACTATCAGGTGCCACGCTCCAGGGCCCTGCTCTCCGCCGGGTTAAAATTAATGCAATTGCCCTCTTAAAACCCAACTGTTTATGGCCTAACGTGGCTCCTCCAGGCTCCAAAAACAAAAGGCGCGTGGGAGGGGGAGAAGGAAAAAAAAGGGGGAGCGAGCCAAAAAGCGCCGGCCCCCAGCCTTATTCAATCGTGCGAGAACAACAATCAGTTCCATTCATCACGGACTGAATAGGTTCCGAAGCTGCTACCCTCTACTTAGGCAAGGGGGATCTAATACATAATAATGCCGACTGTTCACCTGGACGCTCATATATACACAAGACAATTAAAAAAAACGCTCCGGTCGACGATTTTATCTGCTCTCGCATCGTGGGTTACAGAAACAAACGGGCTGATGTATGATCGCCTCTGGCCGCACGCAAGCCTCGCTTTAGTCACTCCTTAAAGTGTATTCGGTATTTCCCGTGCGATTATACCTTCTTCTCCTTCCTCTTACTCTTTATTCTCAATCCTGCTCTTCCCTCTTCTTCCCCCCTCCCCCTTCTTCCCTTCTTCACCTTGCTCTCCCTCAAACATAAATGGATTAGTCAGTGTTCAGTCATGTTTCAAAACCATTTACAGGGAATTGCTTTTACAGAGTTCCCTTGTCTTTTTTATCCCTCTTCTTCCTCGCTGTAATCCCGGCCTCAAAATCCGCTCTTAATCCCCTGGCAGAAGAAAATAGCCATCCTTAAATCAATACGCGAGAAATCTCCTGTCCGCATTATTACAAAATTCATGGACCGTAAGGCTGGTATTTCCTGCCGCGGATCAGATGCGCCGAGAAAGGTTACTCTCGCCCCACGGCCGCTGACGGAGGACTGAACGCAGGTGAGGCCAGCGATGTGGTCGTCATCTTGCGGAAAACAAAGAAAAAAATATATTTGCTGATTTAATTTTACAAGGATACAGACACCCCTACGATCTTAGAAAGAGGATAGAAGAGATGTGCCGTTCTGTCTGACCTGAAGGGGGGCGACTCAGCGACCACGACGCAGCTAATACCCACGCCATTCAGCCCGAGCACGACGTACGTTCGTTCGAATTCTCGGGCTCTTCCTCACTTCCGCACGCGTGGGAAAGAAGATGAAGGGGAAGAAATAGCAAAATAAATAAAACAAGATGACATTCATGAAGAAGTAAATGACGGTGGGAAAAAAGTGGCCTTCGACGACGTGGCTTCCCGCGCGTGAACCAGCGGGCCGCTTCTTGCACCTTGTGCATCGCCGCACGGGCAGGTGTGACAAGACAGGAAATTGCACACAATCACCCAAGTATACACTGCCGTACAACTCATGGCCACCTGACAAAGGGCATGTCAAAATAAAGCAAACAAATGGACGAAAAACATACGCAAGAGCAGCTACGTCAAATCTTGCTGATCAAGAACACAAAGATAGCTGAAGCGGCGAGTGTGACTCACTCACACACTCGACAGCATCTCAAATCCTGAAACAAAAATGGCGAAACCGTCATTCGCTATTCCCTCTCTGTTCTCATTAGCATCCAAGAAACCGCCTAAGCTCCTTACGTAGGCCTGAGGATGAAGATCAACGTGGGCGGGCCTAAAGCCGCCCCCAGCACCTCCCACGCCCCCCTTCCACCCTCTAAGCCTGTCTCCAACCCTGGGTGTTCCTCTTCCACCCCTTGCTGCCTCGTTTCCACCTTGGACGTCCCTCTCCCGCCTAAGCGCTCCCCCTCGACGCCCCTCTCTGGCCTTCACGCGGCGCACCTGAGGATCAGCGGCGGTGATGAAGTAGGGCTGACGAGGCGCCTCTCTTAATGCCCCCTACTCCCCCTCCCACCCCCCTCCCCCGAAGAAGGCATTAGAAAGAAAGATGACTGTCTACAAATTGCCACATTAAAGCGTGGCCTGAGAAGACAATAAACAAATCTATCTGTACGCATTACGAGACCAGCGTTCGGCACTGAGGTTGATCGTGGGGGAAAAATCGAATAAAATGTTAACAGAACAGATGCCTTCCTTGATAAAATAAGCGGTAACCTTGTAGCACAACATCAGTCGAACGATGAAATTTCATTCTGGCTCTGATAACGCCAAGGAAGGAACTGCTTAGTGGAACAAGAGGGAGGGGGAGAAAAGGAGGAAAACCAAAACGAAAGAAAAGAAAAAAAAGGTGAAGGGCAAGGGAAAAAGATGCTAATGGCGAACAAGAAAGACGAGAAGAAAGTGAGGATAAAATGAAAGAAGACTAATAAGAGAGGAACAAATCCAAAAAACCTCGCTGATAAACCTGCCCCTCCCGCCCCGCCCCCCCTTTATCCCCGCCCACCCCGCCTTAAGCTCCTCGACGGGCGTTAGGGACGGCTTGCAAAGTCCCAGAAGACAGTATCGGCGCTGGAATCAAGTCCTCGCGCAGCACAATGCTCTAAGTCCCGCAAGAAATGGTTTTCGCTGAGCCTCTTGGCACGATCGGGCCGCGGGGACGAAGGACGCAATTCCCGGCGCCACCGGACGGGGCCGGCTACCCTGTGCAGCCACAGATTTTCTGCGTATTTATCTTGATTTTCTTCTTCTTCTCCTCTATCTCCGGCGTTTGGTACGAATGAGGGTAAGGCGCGAGAGGGATGATAATGAAGGGCAAAAGGAGGAGGAACAAATGCAAAGACAGACAAGAGGAGGAGGAAGAAGAAGAAGAAGAAGAAGAAGGAGAGAGAGAGAGAGAGAGAGAGAGAGAGAGAGAGAGAGAGAGAGAGAGAGAGAGAGAGAGAGAGAGAGAGAGAGAGAGAGAGAGAGAGAGAAAGGGAAAGAGGGAGAGAGGGAGCAAGGGAGAGAAGGAGAACAGAGTGCAGGAGAAAGACTACCACCACACCCTGCATACTATAAATCATCGCTGGGACACATTCCTTCAACCGTCAAGAGTCCGCTCGCTAGATCTTTATCCACCAAAACATTGCACAAACCGTTTCGAAACCTCTTTTACGACTTAGAAAACGCGGATAAAGTGGGAAGGGAGACTAAGACATCCCGAAGAGGAAACCAATAATAAAAATATGACAAGTGCCAAGCGCCAAAATACGTATCGCGTACCCGTATTACAAGCACAAGCACCAAAAAACAGACGGCGTACCCGATATGGGATATAAAATGTTGATCTCAATGTTTGTCTTTGTGCAGTAGCACCTGTTTTTCTTTTCTTTTTTTCCAAATGTGGCAATTCTTTAATAACTCGGAGACAGATATCTTGCAAGCCAAGGTATTCAAAGAGAGCAAAGAGAGAAAATTTATTCAGAGAGAGAAAGAGACAAGCAAATGATATCTTGAAATATATCTACCATACCCCCCCCCCCCCGCAACCACCCTGGCATCGTGGAGAGGGAGAGGGAGAGGGAGAGGGAGAGGGAGGGAGAGGGAGAGAGAGAGAGAGAGAGAGAGAGAGAGAGAGAGAGAGAGAGAGAGAGAGAGAGAGAGAGAGAGAGAGAGAGGGACGGACGAGAATATACCCAGAGAAACGATAGATAGAGCGAGGTGGATAAAGAGCAGAGGAGCAGATAGATAAATAGATAGAGAGAACAGACGGACAGCTCAGACGCCGGGATGGGACACTTACAAACGAGAGGGGCGGCGTCGGACCCTCGCCGATAAGAGACGTTGCAAGGGAGTGTGAATACGTGCTATGCTGTCATGACACGTCGCTATATGGGCGAGGGCGGCCGTGCGTGGCTCCGTCGGCGCACACTCTTCCTTACGACCGCGTTACCAAAGATTTCATCCTTATCCATTCTCCCTTACTGATACGACTTTCAAAACCCGCCCACTTTTTTTTTTTTTTAACACGATCTTCCCGCGCTTACCGCTACGATAAGCCAAGAAAATCTTAATATAAAGCGACAGAAAAAAAAAACAATCTCTACGCAACGTTGATGAGGTAAACCCTCGATCACGTTGCCTTCCCCCTTCCCCCTTTTCCCCCTTCCCCCCCTCCTCCTTTTCCCCTCCCCTTTCCCCCCTATTCCCTGGCCCTTCCAACAGGACCGGATTGGAACAAGCACCGCCGCGGAGAGCCTCCCGGAGACCTTGGCCATTGGCCTCTATTATGGCCCGGCGTGGGAGACCAGATCCTTGGGGATTGAAGAAGGGGATGGAGGAGGATGGTGGAGGATGGGGATGGTGGAGGATGGGGAGGGAGGGGGTTGGAGGATGAGGTTGGAGGATGGGGAGGGAGGATGAGGTTGGAGGATGGGGAGGGAGGGGGTTGGAGGATGGGGATGGTGGGGGTGGAGCAGGGTGGGAATGGTCTCTCGAACTTCCCTTTTCACTCTCACCTGTCCCATTCCCCCGCAATCACCTGAAAAAAAGCATTAATGATAATAAATAAATAGAATAAAACAAAGAACGACTAAGAACGAAAAGTAAAATAAGCTAAATTGATGTCCCATTTTTAGCGTTACTACAGTAGCTCTCGGGGGGGGGGGGTCACCTTGCCGATAAATGACCTGTCGAGAAATCCGTTCGCAAAACAATTTCCCTCGCTCTCCAATCGATTATTGCCAATAAAAAGAAACAAAAATATAAATTGGGTGATAGATAAAAAAAAAGCGTCATCGACACCACAAATAAAACAAAAAGACAAGGCATAATTCGCAATCTTTAGATGATTTCTGCCATTTGCTAAACCTCTTTCACTTCTTATTCTCCCCTTTACTTTCCGTCTTTACTATTATCTCTCGTCACTTACCCCTTCTCCCTCTCCCTCCCTCCCTCCCTCTCTGCCCCCTGCAGTCCCCTCGCCGTAAGCCCCCGCCAAGGCTAGCGCCCCATAACCTGGTCTATCCCCTAACACGGACCCCCCACGGTACAAATATTCTCCGAGACCCCTCGCCTCCGCTCCCTCCCCTCTTCCATGTTCCCCCTTACCCCTATAACCCCACCTGCAACCCCCACGCTCCCCTTACAGAAGGTCCTACGATCTTGTGTGTCTACAGATACGAATGGGGAATGTCTACGAGAGGCAAGTGCTAGTGCGTCAGAACGAGCCGACTAAGTGCTATCAGCTAGACTACGCACCCACTAGCTCCTGACCGCTACTCCTTCGTCTCCCCCCCCCCCCTTTCTCCCACCTCCTTCCTCCCTCCCTCCCCCTCTGGCAGCTCACATACCAGCACCAGGGACATCAAGTGTGATAAAAAAAAATGGTAGAGGAGTTAAAACTGGATCATAATGCGAGATTCGAGTCAGGACACGAGACCCGTATCACACTGTCTCCTTCCTCCCTCCCTTCCCCTCCCCCCTCCCTTTTACCTTACCGATAAGATATAAGACACAGGGAGAGAATAATGCTATGTTCTGGAGTAAGGAAGGAGGGGGGGCGGGGCGGGTCTGTATATGCGCAGATGATATGCGTGCGTGCATGAGCTCCAGTATCCGTACATGACCCTAAGACAGCAGGTTATCAGTCGACAGACGCGTTGAGACTAAAGAACGAGGAAGGAATCGGGAAGACTGGGAACCACAGACATTAGTGAGCGGCAGGGAAAGGATACGGGGAGGGGGAGGGGGGGGCAATGGGGAGGAAGCTGAAGGGCGAAAAAGAAAGAGAAGGGAAGTAGAAGGTGGGAGAATAATTGGGGACAAGAGCAACGCAAATAATGTCGAAAAAATCCTTCGGCGCTCCAACCACGTCCTTAGGCCTTGAGAAGCACATCCTTCAGCCGACGCGTCTCCAATTACCTTATCAAAGACTTCTCCCCACCTTGACCTCCCCTCTCCCCTTCTCCCCTTCTCCCGGACCCGTCCGGCTTCTCCCGCCACACTTCCACCTCCCCCTCCTTCTCCTTCTCTTTCTCTTTCTTTCTCCTCCTAATTCTCCTTCTCCTTCTCTTTCTTTCTACTTCTTCTCCTTCTCCTTCTCCTTCTCCTTCTCCTTCTCCTTCTCCTTCTCCTTCTCCTCCTCCTCCTCCTCCTCCTCCTCCTCCTCCTCCTCCTTCTCCTCCTCTTCCTCCTCCTCCTCCTCCTTCTCCTCCTCGGTTCTTCCTTTTTATCTTGTGCTTCTCAAACCACCTTGTAATACCGGCACATGTGTCATAACTCATAAAAACCTCCCACTAACTGCCTTATAAAATTCACACTTCTTCCCCTCATAACTTCATCCTTACCCCTTACCTTCCTTCCATCACGATGCCTGTCTACTTTCTTCACAGCCACCGCGTCCTTCTCCTTCCCTTCCCTTCCCTTCCCTCCTCTCCTTTACATCTTTCCCTTCTCTCCCTTTCCCTCCTCTACCTTATATATTTCCCTCCCCTTTCCTCCTCTCCCTTACACCTTTCCTTTCCCTTCCTTATTCTCCCTTATATCTTTCCCTCCCCTCCCCTTCCCTTCCCTTCCCCTCCCTTTCCTACCCTTCCCTTCCTTTCCCTTCCCCTCCCCTCCCCTCCCCTCCCCTCCCCTTCCCCTCCCTTCCCCTCCCCTCCCTTTCCTTCCCGTCCCTTCCCTCTCCTACCTTCCTCTCCCCTCCTCTTTCCACTCCCTTCCTTCCCCTTGCAAGTCCTCATGGCGGCGGCGGAGCGGTGCTGCCGGGGCTGCCCTTCGCCCGCGAAGCCTGAAACCGTCCGCAAACATCGGCCGGCAAATTAGATTAGAGAGGCCGAGGCTGCCACGACGGGCGGGGGTCGCGCGGCTGGCGGGGTGGTGTCTCTCTCTCTCTCTCTCTCTCTCTCTCGGTCTCTCCGTCGCTCTCTCTATCTATCAACTCCTCTTCTCTCCCTGTAATCTGTCTCTTTTCCTCTTCCCTCTCCCTAGAAAAGCACTCGCCGTCAGCCCCCTCGCCAGACGCAGTTTAGTGCGAACAACAAACAAAAGAAAAGAATAAACATTTCCCAACTACAATTTGCATTTTAATTACCCTGCGAGCCTCAGCATCCCTCTCCCGGCCGGCGCTGCAGTACGCCACTTCTTCATCTCCTGCTATCCAGCCACCAGCTTCCCCCCCTCCCCCCCCTTCCCCCCTTCCTCACCACCCCCACCCAACCCCCTCCCGCAGCTCATCTAATATACATCCTTTTCCTCTCCTGCTCCTTTCTGCTCCTCTGGCTCAACGCCCCAAGAATTGCAACTCGTGCTGAATGCTAACCGATTCGTCTATTTTTTTTTTTCTCTCTCTCCTTTTTTTTCTTCTTTTTTTCTCTCTCTCCCTCGTACAAAAGGTCAATGTCACACCACGAGCGCTATGCAAATCTATTCGATAAAGGTTTGTTTAACATCGCCAGGTGCGCGAGCGAAGGAGTTCGGGCCCTATTGCAGGTGGCCGCAAGGTCGATGCTGGCGCGGGCGAGGCGGCGGGACGCTTGAGTTATCAGTGGTAGGATCTTAATGCGGTGCCGCGCCGATGTATGGAGCTCAGGAGAACAGCCAGAATGCGGGCGCGCACGCGCGCTTGGCAGGCTCGCCTTCTTACCCGACGATGAAAACGGCTCTAATCGCACATATTTCGGGCCGAACTGAACCCGCCCCAGAAAGAACTCGCGATGAACGGGTATGAACAGAATGCAAATCGGTAAACATAAAAAAAGAATGAAAGAAAGAAAAGAAACGAGAAAGAAAGAACGAACGAAAGAAAATAGCCCTCGCTCACTTACGCAAACCATTATATATGCTGACACGTGGCATCAAGCCTTAAATGAATTATACTCGTTCGTACACACAAAAAAAATAAGAAGGGGAAAAGTGAAGGGCCCGAAAATATGTTAGGCGACAGGCCTCGCGGGCGGGAGGGGAGGGACAACGGCATTAATTGCGAATTCAGTGAAGAAGTTCATGTTTGTAATTCAGTCAAAACTCGATTATCTCCGTTCCCTGACACCTAGCACCCCCCCCCCCCGGCCCTCTTTCCCCCTCTTCCTACCTCTGTGTGAGAGAGAGAAAAAGAGAAAGAGAGAGAGAGAGAGAGAGAGAGAGAGAGAGAGAGAGAGAGAGAGAGAGAGAGAGAGAGAGAGAGAGAGAGAGAGAGAGAGAGAGAGAGAGAGAGAATGTACGAAAAGAATAAAAAAGAGAAATAAAAGAGATAACCAGAAGAACGGACAGAAAAAAACAGAGTACCACAACCTCAATGCATACGAGCCCCACCCCCCGCCCCCCCACCCTCTCGTCCAGCTCTGTAGCCGCCGCTGGTATATCACATACTTCATATTATGGTGTATCATATATTCTGTATATCACTTATTCTGTAACACTGCAATCGGAGAGGCTGTATTGTATAAAATTCATCTTCTGTGTCACAACCTCCTCGAGGAGGCCTAGTCGGCTGTGACCGCCGGGTCAACACATGGTCCATATCAGCCATAAGAGCTGACCTGTCAGAACTTGTTTGTGTGAGGGGTCGTCCCCTAGGAAGTGATGGTGGCTCTTCATGTGATCGATGCTGGAAGATAGTGAGGTCGTGACCCAACTAATGTATAACATATGAAGTAGAATGTTACTTGACGTCGTAGCATATGTATGTTTAAAGGGTGAGGGCAGTTCGAGGAGAACCTCCGTGCCGTCAAGACGCCCATAGCATACTGGAATCAGCTGATATTCTGACTGTTCCCGCAATGCGTATGTATCCAGTATTGTAGGAAGTTCTTTATCTTATAATCTAATATATATTGTTATTAGTGGTTTTATGTATTGTATGCACGCATTCCTATAATCGATGTATTAATTAACAGGTTTGACCGCTACTGAATAAACCTTAAGCGAGTGCTACGCAGTGGTATCAGTCACCCACACCCATTGACAAATCATAGGCGTTCTTCGGCGGCCACAGTCAAACGCAAAGGGTGCTAATTACCAAGACGACCTAACACGGAGTCGGCGGTGAAGTACATCCCTGTCAGCGACGGAAGGCAAAAGGGCAGCGCGTGGCAGCTGCTAGCACGGGACGAGGACATCCTGAAAAACCACCAGTCAACAAAACTCTACGGGAACTACACGCACGGTTTACGAAAAATGTAAAACAGACGTAGTGTCCGTGCCCCACTGTTGGTGTTCTTGCGTGCGTAATGCTTCACTCTACAAAAGGGAAAATTGCGATATCGTGTGATGTGTTTGAATCAGTGTGCGGTGGTCAGTACAGTAAAAATCCATAGTGTTGTGTTCATTAAGGAGTTAAAAAGCCCACAGTGTTGTGTTTATTAAGGAGTTAAAAAGCCCACAGTGTTGTGTTCATTAAGGAGTTAAAAAGCCCACAGTGTTGTGTTCATTAAGGAGTTAAAAAGCCCACAGTGTTGTGTTCATTAAGGAGTTAAAAAGCCCACAGTGTTGTGTTCATTAAGGAGTTAAAAACCCACAGTGTTGTGTTCATTAAGGAGTTAAAAAGCCCACAGTGTTGTGTTCATTAAGGAGTTAAAAAGCCCACAGTGTTGTGTTCATTAAGGAGTTAAAAAGCCCACAGTGTTGTGTTCATTAAGGAGTTAAAAGGCCCACAGTGTTGTGTTTATTAAGGAATTGAAAACCCACAGTGTTGTGTTCATTAAGGAGTTGAAAACCCACAGCGTTGTGTTTATTAAGGAGTGAAAAGGCCCACTGTGTTGTGTTCATTAAGGAGTTGAAAACCCACAGTGTTGTGTTCATTAAGGAGTTGAAAACCCACAGTGTTGTGTTTATTAAGGAGTGAAAAAAAACACGGTGCTGCATTCTTGCAGAGTCAAATACCCACGGTGCTGCATTCTTGCAGAGTCAAATACCCACGGTGCTGCATTCTTGCAGAGTCAAATACCCACGGTGCTGCATTCTTGCAGAGTCAAATACCCACGGTGCTGCATTCTTGCAGAGTCAAATACCCACGGTGCTGCATTCGTGCAGAGTCAAATACCCACGGTGCTGCATCCCTGCAGAGTCAAATACCCACGGTGCTGCATCCCTGCAGAGTCAAAAACCCACGGTGCTGCATCCCTGCAGAGTCAAAAACCCACGGTGCTGCATCCCTGCAGAGTCAAATACCCACGGTGCTGCAACCCTGCAGAGTCAAAAACCCACGGTGCTGCATCCCTGCAGAGTCAAATACCCACAGTGCTGCAACCCTGCAGAGTCAAATACCCACGGTGCTGCATCCCTGCAGAGTCAAATACCCACGGTGCTGCATTCTTGCAGAGTCAAATACCCACGGTGCTGCATTCCTGCAGAGTGAAAAACCCATGGTGCTGCATTCTTGCAGAGTTAAAAAACACACGGTGACTCATTGACTAAGAACAGGACACCCACACTGTGTTGATCAGATGTCAGGAGATGCGTCTCCCGCAGGAAATAGTCAGTGGACGTAAGAAAGGATGGAGGTGGAAATAGACACTGCTAGAGACGATGTGGTGTGGACGGACAAGGATATAAAAGAGTCTGAAAATCGCGAACCTGATGGTGGAAGAACAGGTGAAGAAACACCTCTCGCACCTCTTGGTCCTGGAATGTCAAAAGGGGAATCAAAAGGGGAAGGAAGTCCCCAGGTTTGCTCCATCATTAATTCTGGAGAAGGGACTCCTCTTAGTCCAGTGAGTGAACATAGGGGGAAGGAAAGTTCCCGAGCCTACCCCATCGACAGCTCTGGCCAGCATGACCCTCACTCGGAAAGTCGCATGGCAGACCCTGTCATCCTATGGAGTGATGTTATAGAAGAATTAAACGGACTCTGGAGAAACCTTGCAAGGAAGGAAAGCCATAAGGACGACAATGACAATAAAAAAAACGGAAATCAAGGCAACGAAAATGCACTACATCAGAATCCACAAGTGATGAGGACAGCTGCTCAGACACTGAATCAGAATCATCGAGCATCGACGAAAAACAGTGGAGATCTAAACGACTTCGAAAACACAGCACTACTGAAACTTCAAGTGATGATGGTGCCATGATAGCACACCGGCCCAAACGAAAAATTCGCAAATCCCAGAAGAACTGCTCCCGCTCAAAACCATCCGATCAAGGAGCTGACAAAAAAACATTTGTGGAGGTAATACAAATGTTGCAAGTAAAACTTCCCAAGCTAAATGGTAGTAGTCCTGAGGAGTATTGGGCCTACCGGAGTCGGTTTGAGCAAGAAGTACTTCGCACCTCTATGCACCCACAGGTAAAACTGAACCGCTTATTTGACCTTTGCGATACAAAGGTGAAAAGGTACATTACCCACTGTATGGGACTGCCAAAGAAGGAGGGCTTAACGACAGCACAGGTGGAAGCTGTAAGGAGCGAGGTGCCCCCCCCCCCCCATTGTTTAAGTTATAGTAACAGCTGCTGATGACATGTGCCTTGCTGGACTCCGGTAGTTCCTGCTCTTCCTGTTCCATCAAGGTAGTAGAAATGCTTTGGCCAAAGGAGAGAAGAGAGACAACGGTGATTACTACACTGACACAGGAAACTTACCATGACACCAAACAGGTTGATCTCATGGTCAAGGGACTGTACACAGGAAAGAATACCACTATGCGACTCCGTCAGGTGATCGTCCTCGATTCCTTCCCTGAAGGTCTGATCAAAGCTAGAGTGAGCCAATTGAACACCACTCGCTGGCCACACCTACGAGACCCGGTTTCTACTCAGGCAAATCCACCAGACTGGAGCGTCGAGTTACTGATCGGGCAGGACGCTCCCTCAGCACTTATGCCTTTGGAGGTCAGAAGGGGGAGAGGAGGTGAACCCTTTGCTGCAAGGACAAAATTAGGATGGGCGGTTAACGGTCACTGGGAGCAACAAATTTTAGGACCTACATAAGTGAAGTGCCCTGTACCGCAGCACGAGCACCATGTGCCTTGGAAAGGAGCACACAGATGAAAAGGGAAGATCAGCGGAGGATTATCAAGTCCTACATTTGTGGGACAAAGAGGGAACCATGGTTGATGGACATCATGAATTCCCAATTCACTTTAAGGAAATTGAGCCCCAGCTTCCAGACAATTGGATAATGGTGAAAAGACGACTTGCTGGCCTGAAAACACGTCTTCAAAGGGATGAAATCCTGAAGGCTAAATATGTAGCAGAAATGGAGAAGTTACTTCAAGAAGGACATGCTGAGCAGGCAAAGGGAGTAGGACCGCCAGGGAAGACATGGTACCTACCACACCACCCGGTATTCAATCCTAATAAACTTGAGAAAATACACATAGTGTCCGACTGTGCTGCTTCCTTTGAAGGCACCACCCTAAATAAGCAGGTCATGCAAGGCCCAGACTTGATGAATGACCTGCTGGGCATACTGCTCCGGTTTAGAGAAAGAAGAATTGCAGTAGCTGCTGATATCAAGGCTATGTTTCACCAGGTAAAGGTCACCCCAAGGGATCATGATGTTCTAAGGTTCTTGTGGTGGCCAAAAAAGGGGGATTTCTCTGCGAGGCCGAAAGTATATCGCATGACTGTGCACTTATTTGGAGGTGTTTGGAGCCCCACATGTGCATCATTTGCTCTTCTAAGGACGCTATCTAAGACCAAATTAGCAGATGTAAAAGAGAACTTCTATGTAGATGGCCTCTTGATATCTGTCGAGAATGAAGCAATGGCCATTCACCAGGCAAAGCAGTTGAAGGACGAATAGCCGCCCTCATACTGCGGTCCCGGGCGATGTCACAGAACCAGAAGCTTTAACCCCTAACCATGCCCTGAGGATGAATGTAGATGGTATCCAGATGCAGACAAATGACAATGCTTCACTTGACAACACATATGGGCGAGCCTGGATCCATGCACAAGTCCTAGCAGATAGGTTCTGGAAATGATGGAAAGCTGAATACCTGAACACATTGAGGATGAGACAGAAACAGTTGAAGCCATCCAGAAATCTTCAGGAAGGAGACCTTGTCCTCATTGTCGAATGACATACTCCCAGGAATCAGTGGGGGCTAGGGAGGGTGACAGAGGCTATAGCCGGTGAAGATAGACTCGTGAGAAAGACCAAAGTCCGGACTAGTTCTGGAATCCTCATCAGACCCATAGTGAAGTTATGCCTCTTAGAAGTATCATTATCCTAACCCGGGATTATTTGGTTGCTCCACAGTGGAGCAAAGGGGGGAGTGTAGCCGCCGCTGGTATATCACATACTTCATATTATGGTGTATCATATATTCTGTATATCACTTATTCTGTAACACTGCAATCGGAGAGGCTGTATTGTATAAAATTCATCTTCTGTGTCACAACCTCCTCGAGGAGGCCTAGTCGGCTGTGACCGCCGGGTCAACACATGGTCCATATCAGCCATAAGAGCTGACCTGTCAGAACTTGTTTGTGTGAGGGGTCGTCCCCTAGGAAGTGATGGTGGCTCTTCATGTGATCGATGCTGGAAGATAGTGAGGTCGTGACCCAACTAATGTATAACATATGAAGTAGAATGTTACTTGACGTCGTAGCATATGTATGTTTAAAGGGTGAGGGCAGTTCGAGGAGAACCTCCGTGCCGTCAAGACGCCCATAGCATACTGGAATCAGCTGATATTCTGACTGTTCCCGCAATGCGTATGTATCCAGTATTGTAGGAAGTTCTTTATCTTATAATCTAATATATATTGTTATTAGTGGTTTTATGTATTGTATGCACGCATTCCTATAATCGATGTATTAATTAACAGGTTTGACCGCTACTGAATAAACCTTAAGCGAGTGCTACGCAGTGGTATCAGTCACCCCACACCCATTGACAAATCATAGGCGTTCTTCGGCGGCCACAAGCTCCCTGTCCCGTCGCAACGCCCCCTCTCCCCCTTCCCCCCTCCCCCTTGCAGAGTCCACCTGACAGGAGCTGGACAACAACCTCCCCTCCTCCCCACCCCACCCCAAACCCCCCCGCCGATAATCCCCCCTCCCCCCCTCTGGCCGTGCGAATCAACCCCCGAACGACCCTTTTACCCTTCAACTCGCCCACGTACGCCCTCTCGGGGGGGGGGGTATCCTACGCCCTGTCCACCCCCATCCCTCATGGGCTCGTTGCCTCCCCCAACCCCCCCTTAAAACTGGAAAAAAATCATATCTTGTCCATTCTTATCCTGTTTTCTCCATTCTCAACCATCGGATTTGCGTAATAATCTAATCTTTTTCGTTAATCATTCTCCCCTCAGAAGTCTTACATTTTTTAAAAGTCTCTTACAACCCCTTTCTTTCACCTTTCCGCTTATGCAACCCTTTTTCTCTCTTTTTTATTTTACACAATATCCCTCTTGCATCCTTCTCCTCTTCCGCCTTCTCCTCCTCCGAACCCACGAAATACGCAGAAACAAACAAGCATCAAGGAAATGCCTCTCCATCGAAAAGGGAAATGTCCAAGTGAAACACGGAAATGCCCCCCCCCCCTCACCCCCCCTAGAGTCCGGTCAGCAGTACGGACGCGAAAACACGGACGAACTTTTCTCGACGGGAAATGCGTCACTCAAGAGCGTGCTTGCACAACGTGACCCAGTCCGTGCGCCTGTGTTTGTGTGTGTATGTTTGTAAGTGAGTGAGTGAGCGAGTAAGTGTGTGTGTGTGTGTGTGTGTGTGTGTGTGTGTGTGTGTGTGTGTGTGTGTGTGTGTGTGTGTGTGTGTGTGTGTGTGTGTGTGTGCGTGTGTATGCGCGCGCGCGTGTGTGTGTGAGAGATTTTAGAAGGTCTGCGTCACCTGAGCCATCCCTGGGGACGCCACTGGGCTCGTAGCTCATGCTCCGCCCGGGACCGGAGGCGGAGGGGGGGGGGTGACGGTGGGGGAGTGGGGAGTGGGGTTAATTGGACCCTAGAATGCAACAGAGAAAACAAATAAAAAAAATCGGGCGGGAGGGGAATCGAATTGTAACAAACAGGCAGACAGCGACGGGGCGGTACATAAAACCATGAAACATTTTGGGAACACAATGAAAATGAAAAAAGTTTTGCGCCGACTCCTGCCACGGCTGTTTTGCCACAGCGGCCGAGGCAACCTGAGCACGCTTCTTGAATTAGACATTTATAACTTTTACCCGAAGTGAGAAACTTTTGAGGCCGGAGATCACGGGCTCGGCTTCAACACCAGCCCGCCCTTACGCCCCGTCCGGCGAGGGGGCGCTCCTCCTCCGCCCTCGCTGGTCCTTCTCCTCTACTTCTCTCTCCTTCCGATCTCCTTCCGTGGGTGACGGTCTCTCTGCTCTGCTTCCCCCTGCCTCTATCTTTTCTCATTCTCTCTCTCTCTCTCTCTCTCTCTCTCTCTCTCTCTCTCTCTCTCTCTCTCTCTCTCTCTCTCTCTCTCTCTCTCTCTCTCTCTCTCTCTCTCTCTCTGTGTATATACGTGCCTTCCAACCCGAGCCCGCTGTTCATCCGTTCCCACCTCCCCTCTTCAATTACCTTGTGTACATCATTTGCCTCCTGGTGTGTACACTGTTTAAGACGCTGTGTACACAGTTTACTAGCTGGTGTGTACATCGCTAATCTATCTGTATACAAATCGAGGCTGGAACAAGAACAGCCACACGGTAGCTCTTTTGCCGGGCACGAAACGGGCATGACAGTGCTACCACGACAGGGGCAGACAAGGGCGAGATTGGCATGCCACCCGCACACGGCGCTACGGCTTGGCATACGTACCTCTCCACAGACGACCTCTTTATTATTTACATGTTATTTGCATATAAAACTGCAGGAGAGGAATATAAACTGTGCTCGAAGGGAGGGAACAGCAGAGGAGAAGAAAGCCTACGAAAGGGAAACAAAACAGAAGTGAAACAAGAGCTACGACCAGGAAAGTAGCAAGGGGAGAGAATGGCAAGACACAAGTGCGTAGGAAATACGATAACAGGAATGAGGAAACGCGCTTTAAAAATGAATTAAAAAATATGAACGTCAGGAAAACATGAACAAATCAAGGAAACACGGAAAGAGAGAGATAAAAAATGAAAAAAAAAAGGATGC
>NC_051395.1:3173062-3233062 GCF_015228065.2 Penaeus monodon
ATGTCTCCTTCCCGCGTCAAGTAGAAAATGCAGGGACAGGAAAGCGATGGATCCTGATGTGTGTGGCCATTGCGATCGTTAGTGTAAGCGACCGATCCTGAAAAAGCGCGGCCGCCAGCATATCGTTGGGGCAAGCCAAAGGATCTTCGGTTAAATAAGTTGCTGGATTACCATTTGCCAAAAAGGGGCCAGAAAGACAGGCGTAATGAATCTAGTAGGAAAAGAAGGAGAAGGAGAGAAAGGACAAAAACAACAATCAGAACAAGCAGAAGAAATAAAACAGCGGATGAAGTGGAACGAGACCCACCCCAACGAAAAATAAAAACGTTAAGAAAAGATTTTTTTTTTAAATGCAGGAAGGAAAAATAAAAAAAGGAAAAAAAAAATATAGATCGTTCCCGCCGGATTCTCCCATTTTCTGCTAAGAACGAGAAGGTCCAGTCAGTCAATCGGCGCGATATCTTTCATCGAATATTCCCGATCCATCTTTTACGCCCTAATGGCGGCCGCGCTCGGGGGAATTTGGAGATTTTCTCGCGACATCGCGAGGACGAGGACGCGGGGGTGAGAAAAGAAGGGGAGGACAAAATAAGAGAAAGGGAAATGAGGAGGAGGAGAAGGAGGAGGAGGAGGAGGAGGAGGAGGAGGAGGAGGAGGAGGAGGAGGAGGAGGAGGAGGAGGAGGAGGAGGAGGAGGAGGAGGAGAAGGAGGAGGAGAAGGAGGAGGAGGAGGAGGAGAAGGAGGAGGAGGAGGAGGAGGAGGGAAGGGAGGGGGGGTGCTGTGAAGGGTAGGGGGGGGGCAGATTAGGAGAATTGGAGGGGAATAAGAGACGAGAATCTGGAAGAGGAGGAGTAAGGGAAAGGGAAATGTATACGAATAAGGAAAAGTGAGAATATGAATGTGGAGAAATATCGTAAACGAAAACGTAGACGTAGGACACACATAATGATGAGAGGACTAGAGACAATGGGAAATAAAACAGGGGTTGGCAGCAAAAACGGAGGCGAGGGGTAGTAAGGGACGTGGCAGGGGCATAGGATGGGTCCAGACGAGCCCCCCCCCCCTCTTCCTCCCTATTTCTCCTCTGTTTATCTTCTTTTCACGGGCGCGCTGCCATCCTCGGCCACAATGACCTAAGACACAGACGGATGCCGGCCCATTACGGCCTCTGTGGCGCCCTGTCGTAAGGCCCATTCTTCAAGATCCCTTATCAAGATTGTTGCGGTCACTGGGTCTTCTCCCCCCCGCCCCTACCCCCCTCCTTTGAACCAGCTGCTACAGAAATGATAAAAGATAAAGAATAATCATTTTTCAAGATTCTCTTGAATAAAGAGAGAGAGAGAGTCAAGGTTCCCTTCTCTTGCCCGGCCGAGACGAGAGCGCCGTCGCCGACCGGAGAGAGAGACGGAGAGCGCGCTTCCTTTGAGGAATCGAAACCCTATGATGCACCAATGAAACGATCGTCTGCCATAATGCAGAAATTGATGTAAACGCATCAGTCGAAACAACAATAAAGACTATGAATTTACGTCGACGATAACGGGTTGTGGGGAGGGAGGGAGGGAGGGAGAGAAGACGAGCAGGGGCACACTCGCCCCCTTTCGTTGGCTACTCCGTTTTCCCAGTCCCATTTTCCTCCCTCGCCATCTCTTCTTCTTCTCCTCCTTCATCATCATCTTCTTCACCTCCTCCTTCTCACTTCCTTCTACCTTCACGCTCTCTTCCTCTGTCTCCCATCTCCTCCTCCTCCTCTCTTGGTACACTTACCCCTCGCCTGTCCCCCTCTGACGCCAAACACCATACCTAAGGAGAGAAGAAAACGAGGGTTAGATTGGATAAACTGCTTTTACAATACCTCTTGTTGGTGTATTCAGTCGCCACAATATAAAAGCAGCTGTTCACAAAATAAGACAGGCAGCCAGAAGGCACACACCGAGGCTATGGATGTGAGATTGTATTCATGTAGCGTACGTATATGTACGGCTGATTGTAAGTATGAACGTTTGAAACCTATCTCTGTCTATCTTTAGCTATTTATCTATAAGACAATCTATCCAACTATATTTATATCTATATCCAGAGAGAGAGAGAGAGAGAGAGAGAGAGAGAGAGAGAGAGAGAGAGAGAGAGAGAGAGAGAGAGAGAGAGAGAGAGAGAGAGAGAGATACAGATAGAGAGAGCGCATCATTACCCAGTCTTGAGAGGCAGCAGGACCCAAGCCCATTAGAAGCCACGGCAGCGTGACAGCGCCAACAGAATCCATTGTTGTAACCTTATCGACATGAAGCCTGAGACAAAAGGATGAAAAATATCGCCTCTCGCTCTCCGCCGCCCCGCTAATCTTCTCCTTCCCGCTCAGGAGGGAGAGAGAAAGAGAGGGGAGAAAAATCCCCATCATAAATAAACATCATGGATACATTTGAATACATAAAGATACATGATAGAATAAGAGAAACCACTGGCCCGGACCGCGCCACCACGGCACACACCTGCCATCTTTTTCGTCCCCGTCACATAACTGTCCCATTCCTCCCCTCTGCTCCCCTCCTCGCCCTCCCCTCCTCCTATCACTTCCCCTCTCCCCCTTCAACCTCTTAACCCCTTCCCTGGCCACCCTCTTAACCCGCCCCCCCCCCCACCCCCTCTTCCCTCTCCCCCAAGAAGTGTGACTTGTGCGCGACCCATGACAAGGAAACTAAGATTGCAACGTGCCATCAATATTCGCTGCGTTGCAAAGGTCTGGTCCTCCAATGTTCTGGTCAAGCGACACATCCTCCTCCCCTGCCAATGTACCGTCCCTGTACTCCCTGCCTGTCCCTGCCGGCCTGGCCCTATCTTTACCCTATGCCTCCCCTACCCAACACCCTTCCCCCTGTACCTCCCCCTACCTCTCCCCATGCACTTCCACCGCCCCTGCCCCCTCCCCCCTTCCACAATGCAGACGGTCCTCCGGGAAAAGAGACCACGCCCACCGATCTGTCCTGCTGGAGTCGCTCTTCCTTTCTTAGTTTCACTCTTTCCTCTCCTCGTTTCGGACACCTCGTTCCCTGGCGAATCACCCCCCCCCCCTTCCTGCTCGTCTCTCTTCCTCTCATCCGCCTCTTTTCTTCTGCGTCTGTCTCCCCGTCTTCGTTACCTTTATCACCACGTCCGCCCGTTCATTCATTTCCTTATCAGCTCATTCATTCTTTTTTTTTTTTGCCATTTTACATGCTGTACGTGTAGTGTGACCTCGACCTCGACCTCGACCTCTTGACCTCGAGGTGTAGTAATCTGGCGGCGTAAACAACCGACTCGACGCGCCCGTAAAAACAAGGGAGGGGGAGGGGGAAGGGGAGGAGAAGGAGAGGGGGAGGGGGAGACCACAGCAGCCCGACACAACTATAATCTGGCCGAACACTCGCTTTCCTTGCCTTTCTTTGCTCTCTCTCTCTCTCTCTCTCTCTCTCTCTCTCTCTCTCTCTCTCTCTCTCTCTCTCTGCGTCATACCCTCCTCTCCCCGTGTTTGTCTGTCGATCTCTATATCTATGCCTATGTCTGCCTCTCTCGATGTAGTCCGTTAATATCCCATGACAAACCAAATTCGCAACGTAAAAAAAACACACACCAAAAAATAATCCTCTCTCGTTTAAAAAAGGCATATATAATTAAGAAATTAAAAATAAAAGGGCTTACGAAAAAGGTAGCTAAGCAAATTCCAACTTCATTATCAAATTACAAAAAATCCCAGAAGTGTCTGTTGTTGCAGCGCTTGCCACTAATGTTGCAGTGGCGGCGTAGGATGCTCCTCTCACTCCGAACATTTCCAAATAATAACAGTAACAGTGAGGATGAGAAAGAATTATCATCATCATCTATGGTAATAGCAACAACAACAATGATAATAATGATGATGATAATAATAATAATGGTAATAATAATGATAATGATAATAATAATAATAATAATAATAATAATAATAAAATAATAATAGTAATAATAATAATAATAATAATAATAACATACTAATCATTATTAAGGATAACAAAAATAATGATAATATTAATAATATATATTGATAATAATAATTTTCGCCGGGAGCGATAATAGTCCCAAGGCACTTTTTGATCAACTTTATCGTGAATAAAAACTACATAAAAAAAACTACATAACGGCATTTATTTTTCTAAGAATATTTGCGACTGCATGCACTGTTCCGTGAAATAAAGATCCGGGGGGGGGATCTTTATGTTCATAAACATCTAAACAGTTTCCGAGCGCCAAGTCAGGGCCTCAACGAGGTCAGGTCAACGTGGGTCAAAAGCCAGTGGGGTAAGGTCGATCCCACGAGATCTTTCGTAAGGCGTCGTTATGCGAAAAATACCTTGGGAGTCTGTGAACGTTTTTTGGTATCTTTACGGCTTCCTTTTCTACTTTCATCCCGCGCTCTCATCTCTCCCCCTCTCTCCTTCTCTCTCTCTCTCTCTCTCTCTCTCTCTCTCTCTCTCTCTCTCTCTCTCCCTCCCTCTCTCCCTCCCTCTCCCCCTCCACCCCTTCCTCTTCCCCTCTCTCCCTCTCCATATTTCCCTCCCTTTCTCTCCCTCCCTCCCTCCCCCCTCTCCTCGCCCCCCTCCTTCTCCCTCTTTCTCTTCCTCCCTCTCCCCCTCCCCTTTCCTCACCCCCTCTCTACCCCTCCCTCCACCTCCCTCTCTCTCTCCTTCTTCCCTTCCCTTCCTTTCCTTCCGAAACGGTCTTCCTCCTGCTCTTCATATCGCGTGTCTCCCTGAACCTGTTACATCGAACTTCATTCTCGCATAAATAAAAAGAAAAAAAAAAAGAAAAAAAGAGAGAGAGAGAGAGAGAGAGAAAAAAAAACTCTACCGTGGCATTTAATTCTTTGCCAAATCCTCAAGAAGTCACGAACACCTTGTCAAAAAAATTAACAACCCCCGTCGAGTGCGACTCAACACAAGGACTGGCATATCAAAAAAAAGTAATAAAAAGGGAAGAAGAGAGACGTAATGACTTGTTCAATGTCTCACCCTCCCCCCCCTTCCCCCCCCCTTCCCCCTCTTTTCCTCCCTCCTCCCCACTTTACACTTCCTTTCATTGTTTTTTTTTCTTCAACTGAAATAAAGGTGACTTAAATACCTGAATACTGTTCTCCGATAAGGAATAACAACGAATGAACAACGGGGGAAATCAACCACATTAATAAGCAACTTGCCCTCCGAAATACAACAATACAAGTGAACGAAATACAACAAACACCAAACTAGACACATATTATTTTCGACATTTTTACAAGTCATTCCATAAAGTTCCTTTCCCTCTCCCTCGACATGAGCACAGTATTTTCCGGCAACTAATGGCAAGATATGACAAATTCCCTTGACAATGCGTCCTAAAATCATGCCAGACATTCATCTGCGCACAAGATAAACAACGACCATAAAACAGGCTATAGCCTCACGACAGAAAAAAAAACTATTTTAACAACTGTGAAGAAAAAGGTTATAATACTAGATTAAAAAAAAAAATAAAAAAATAAAGTAAAATAAAGAAAAATACATATAATCACAACAAGATGCATCGCCAGAAATAAAAATGCGCTCTCGGGGGAAAAAACAAATGACTGTGATTATGATGTTAAAATGCATAATTAATCCTCTCAACTTCCCTCGGCCTGTTACGTAGATTAACGTCGCCTAAACCCCTTCCATCTCCCCCATCCCTCTCCACCTCCCCTTCCCCTCCTCCCCCCTTCCCCCCTTCCAACCCCACTTCTATATCTCCCTCCCTCTCCTCCCCCCCACCCCTTCCCTCCCTTCCGACTCTCTCCCTATCAATACTTCGCGCCATTACCTATCTGGCGAATCACATTTCCCTTTCCGTGCCTAGCTCTTTCCTTCTAGCTCTCTCTATCTGTCTTTTCTCTTCCTTCTTTTCTTCTTTTTTCTGCTGCTTCTGCTGTTTCTTCGTCTTCTTCTTCTTCTTCTTCTTCTTCTTCTTCTTCTTCTTCCCTTTTTTCTTTTTCCCCATCTTCTTCTTCTTCTTCTTCTTCTTCTTCTTCTTCTTCTTCTTCTTCTTCTTCTTCTTCTTCTTCTTCTTCTTCTTCTTCTTCTTCTTCTCCTCCTCCTCCTCCTCTTTCCCTCTCCCTCCGCCCCCCCAGCCCTCTCCCTTTCACCTCCTAAACCTCCTTATTCGTCGCTCCCTCCCCTCCCCTTCCTCCCCTCCCCATCCTCCCTGCCCCCACCCCAGGGCCCATTTCGCCCGCTCACACCACCTGGCATCGAATCAGATACATTACCTGTCGCTCGGAAACGTCAAAACATATAAGAGGAGGAAAAATGGCCTTTTTCATTGTCCATTGCTCACGTCAACTTGCCTCCCACTGAGCGGAGGGAGGGAGGGAAGGAGGGAGGGAGGGAGAGAGGGAAGGAGGGAGGGAGAGAGGGAAGGAGGGAGGGAGAGAGGGAGGGTCGGAAGGAAGGAGGGAATGAGGGAGTGACGGACGGAGGGAGAAAGGGAGAGAAGGATGGGGGAGGGAGTGAGGGAGGGAAGGGTTTTGGTTAGGGAAGGAAGGAGGGAGATGAAGAGAAATAGTGATGAGAGAAAGGGAATGGAGGAAAGGAGAGGGAGAGAAGAAGCGAGAGGAGCTGAGAACGGTGAAATGAAAAGACGGAGCAAGGCTGACTGAGCGCGTGAGCGACTGAATGAGAGGAAGAGGGGGTGAACACAAAAATAGAGACAGGAACAGCTGCTGCTGCGGCTACTACTACTACTACTATTAATGCTAATAAGAGTAATAGTAACAGTAACAGTAACAATAATAATAATAATAATAATAATAATAATAATAATAATAATAATAATAATAATAATAATAATAAAACAATAATAATAATAAATAAAAACAATAAATAATAATAATAATAATAATAATAATATGACAATACTACTACTATTACTACTACTACTACTAATAATAATAATAATAACAACAACATTAATAGTATCAACAACAATAATAATTACCATGGCCATTAATACACCGACAAAAGACAAATCTGGGGAAAAAAACAAATAGGTTCGAAAAGCCGACCCCGAGCGCGCACCCTTTATATCATCCTCACGAAATTGGCATAAACTTGCCCAGCCATTAGACAGGAGGCAAAAAGGACTCGACGGCGGGGGATGAGAGAGTGGGCGGGGCAGGAGCGGTGGCAGGGGCGGGCAGGGGCGTTGCTATGGTCAACCAGGCGTGTGTGGTGGCAAGACGGAGCACCAGCCTGAAGGGAGGGGCGTGGGGGGTGGGGCATAGGGAGAAGGGGAGATAGTTACCAAGTGGGTAGGGGAAGGAGAGAAAGGAACGGGTGCCAAAGGGACGTGCCAGGAGGAGGCGGTCGTGAGGGGGGTATGGGAGGCGAGTGACAATGGAGCGTGCCAGCCGAAAGCCCAGACTGGTCAATGTCGTGCCCGGGTCAATACCGGAGCCTGAATCCGAGTGCACGATACCACACACTCCCTCGACTGTCTGGCGCATGTCTGCTCGCAACCATGTTTATTCTCGGTGACTTCCAGGAGGCTTAAAATAAACCACCCGGAGGTTCTGAGCTCTGTCAGATGCGATGGCAACAGGGGTGCTCACGTACTTAAACACACACACACACACACACACACACACACACACACACACACACACACACACACACACACACACACACACACACACTGTACACTAATACACCAACGCAAAGGCACGCAATCCCATACACACGCGACCCGAAGACACACACACGACCTCACGCGTCGAGGCGCAAACACTCTATTTGCGGCGATGATCGGCGGCATCGCGTCCCTAAGCAACTGCCGTCAAAAAGGCCCCAAGCTGAGCGCTCCAAACTCTGCCAGAACATGCCCTTCGAGCCAGTGCACGACCTACCCTTGGAGGAATCGTGGTCGTGCTGGCGTGCAGTGTGAGGTGGGGGAAGGAGTGAGTGAGGGGGACAGGAGTAGGGGGGGGGAGTGCATGTGGTGGCGAGCGTGGGCACGTGCCCCGGCCACCACCCGCGCGTGACTACCGTGTCTTGTTTCTAACTCTTATCTACCGCAAGTGTCTCCCCTCCCCTCTCTCCCCCTTCTGTTACTCCCTCCCCCTCTCTTCCCCTTCCGTTACCCCCCACCTTCCTCCACCTGTCCTCTTTTCCCCAATCCCTTTCGTTCTCACTTTCTTTCTAACACTCTATATTCCCCTCGCTCCCGCGCGTCGAAGCCCATGAAAGCAGTCCCACGAAGGAGAGAAATAGCAGGACGGCCGATAGAAGAAACAAATACGCCGGGGCGATGCGTCATCCCGACGTTTCCCGAGGCAGGTCAGATCATCCCACGCGCTGGCTCCTCGTACCTGCCTTTCGTCTCTCCTCCTCTCCTCCCTTCCTCATAAGAATCTCACGCCACGATTTCCCTCCTCGCTTCGCCACTCACAATCCTTTACCCAAGTTTTCATGGCATGGACTCCTCCTCCCCCCCCTCCCTCCCTCACTCCCGCCCGACCCCACTGCTCACGCGATTCCATTTCACGCCCAAGAAACCTCATTTTTTCCATCTCTCTTTTCTTACCCTTCGACTACCAATCACCTCGGCATCTCCTTTGCATTAGGGAGAGAAAACCTTCACTCTTATGCCGAACGTCTTGAACCCCTCCCCCCCACCTCTCCCTTCCTCTTCCCCCTCTTCCCCCCTTCGGTTCGAATTTCGTTATCGAGATTTTTTCATGAAAAAGAAGTGTAAAACATCTTTATGATCCCCTTCGATTACGCTTTTAACATCAGTGCATATGCCATAAAAGCCAGAAAACACGAATACATTTCTAGGATACGGAATCGATGAGCTTCCAGATAAAAAAGCTGGTCGGGGAAGACAAGGTGGTTACTCAGGCTGAGAAAGCTGCCTTGTATAAGAAGGCGGGGAAGAAGGGGAGGGGATAGATGAGGTGAGGGGGAGGGGCAGGGGGTAAAAAGGGAAGGAGGGGAGGGGGGGTAGAAGGGGGAGAAGGGGAGGGAGAACTGGAGCAGTGCTACCTGGATGGTGGAGCAGCTGATAGTGAAAAAAGAGCATGCTCCCCCACCCCCATGCTACCACTAACCCTCCCCCCCCTTTCCCCATAGAGCCTATGCTGTTCTTTAGCTCGAGAAAGTAGGCGTCAGCTGTGGCTTATTGAGACTTTTCTCTATCTCTTCCCACTTTCTCTCTCAGTCTCTCTCTCTCTCTCTCTCTCTCTCTCTCTCTCTCTCTCTCTCTCTCTCTCTCTCTCTCTCTCTCTCTCTCTCTCTCTCTCTCACACACACACACACACACACACACACACACACACAAACCGTCTCTCAAGACTATCACTCACTCTATGTCTCTGAATGAATTTATCTCTGTTGTCTATCAATCTGTCCTTCTCTCTCTCTCTCTCTCTCTCTCTCTCTCTCTCTCTCTCTCTCTCTCTCTCTCTCTCTCTCTCTCTCTCTCTCTCTACCTCACCCACACCCCATACCGTCTCTCGAACTAACCAACACCACATACACGTCGCGATGAGATCAGCAGCACTGAATCGTAGTCCCAGTATTCCCCCAGTCGCCAGAGTTATTCAAGCGACTCACGCCACACACGACTACAGCAATACGACCTATATGCAATTTACACCCAGAATATTCCTAGCCGTCCCCTTCTCCCCCCCCCCTCTCCCCAATCCCATCCCCGGCGTCGGTGTCAAGGGCATGGGGGTCGGAGAGGTGGCGGAGGGCAGGATTATTCAAGCTAAACCCATAACTAACACAGCAAAAGACCAAGAACAAGATTACTGCTTCTTGGTCCGCTATTCTTGAAGGAGGGGTCAGAGGAGAGAGAGGAGGAGAGGGGGGGAGGAGGATAGAGCACATAACGACAGAAAGAGACAGATGAATGTAAAGAGAAGAAGTGCGGGAGAGAAGAGAGAGAGAGAGAGAGAGAGAGAGAGAGAGAGAGAGAGAGAGAAGAGAGAGAGAGAGAGAGAAAGAGAGAGAGAAAGAGAGAGAGAGAGAAAGAGAGAGAGAGAGAAAGAGAGAGAGAGAGAAAGAGAGAGAGAGAGAAAGAGAGAGACATAGAGAGAGGGGGGACAGGCAGACAGAAAGAAAGAGAGAAAGAGAGAGGGAGAGGCAAGGAAGGCCTGAGGGAAAGAGGGGGGAGAGTCAAACAGAGAATTGCAAATTCATTTCCCTAGAGAGACTCGCAAGTCAAGGTTTTATCTGCAAACTTGTTGGTCCGCGTAATTAGGTCTTCGATCATACGTCGCAAAAAGAATTTCTGAAACTCAAAAGATGGAAAGAAAGAGGACGAGAAAGAGAATCAGATAGACAGAAAACTATAGATTGATAGATAGACAGACAGAATTGATAAACAGATAGAAAGAGAGACCACCCACACTGCTTTGTGTTCTGTCTCCCACTGTGCGTGCGCGCGTGCGAGCCTGTGCATGTGCTCATGGGGAGAACTTCGGAGGGCAGCGGCGTCTGAGACAGCCTGTGGGCGGCCATGTGCGATGGCAATCATGCAAAGTCGAAGCAAACCTTTCAAGTTCCCTCCCCCCCCTCCTCCTCCTCCTGACTCTTCCTCTCCCTGTGCATGACACCGGACTCCGGGCGTGCGTCATGCGCCCTCCATCGAGCTCCGGCGACCCCTCCAGGACCCCTCCCCCCCCTCAGCCCAAGCCCTTCGCCGCCCTCGCCTCGCCGTGATGGAGAGCGAAGAACACGCGAGCGCCGAGGAAAACGTTTTTTTTTGCACTCGATGCCGCCGTCAACTTTCTTGTTTTCGGGCGGGACTTTTAACTCATCCGAGTTCACCCGCGGGTAAAACATGCAAATAAATCTCCCCTAATGCCGCTCCGATTTCTTGCAAGAAAACGAAGAAAGGAAAAAAAATGAAAGAAAGCAAAAAATAACCTATTGCATGCAAGCAGCAAGAAAGCGGAGAGGGAGGCGAAGAGGGTGGCGTTAGACAGCAATTTTTTAGTCAAGCAATCTGTTGCAGCAGACAGCCCCACCGTGCGAGTAGAAGCATTTATCAGTCGTGCAATACCGCCCAGTGCAAGTTTTAGCCCCTGGCACGACACGGCTTTCTCCCCGTAGTGACAGGCGATGCGACCGCGAGGAGAAAGTGTCGACAAGAATTCCGCGTTATTTATACAAAGCATCGTGTCCTCTACCTCTGTCTACTCTCCGCCTCTCCCTCTGTCTACTCTCCGCCTCTCCCTCTATCTACTCTCCGCCTCTCCCTCTATCTACTCTCCGCCTCTCCCTCTTATCTTTCATCTCTCGTTTATTCCCTCTTTCTCTATCTATCGTTGTGTCGCGTCATTAAACCGTTGCCAGGCCACTTCTTTTCAAAATATGAGAACGGGAGAAAAAAAATCATAATAAGAAAAATAAAAGAAAAGCGAAAAAAGAGAAAATTACATTATATTTACTCTCTTTCCTCTCTCACTCCATTTCCCTTAACGACCCCGACTTTATATCAGCCGAATTCATTACCGGGAGGAGGAGGAAGGGGAATGAGTAGGAGGAGAAAGAAGAAGAAGAAGAAGAAGAAGAAGAAGAAGAAGAAGAAGAGGAGGAGAAAGAAGAAGAAGAAGAAGAAGAAGAAGAAGAAGAAGAAGAAGAAGAGGGGGAGGAGGAGGAGAAAGAGGAGGAGGTGGTGAAAGAAGAGAAGAAAGCGGGGAAAGAAGACCAAGAGAGGGGGATAAGGAAGAGAAAAAGGAAGGGAGAAGGACGGGAGAGGGGAAAAAATAGAAGAAGCGGAGAAAGATGAGGACGAGAAAGATAAGGAGCATGAGGAGAAAGAACAGAAGGAAGAGGAAGAAGAAGAGGGAGAAGGAGAGGAGGTGGGGAGGACGGCGAAATGGGGCACGCATTCACACCCTGATTAAAACGACGCCATTTTCGCAAATGACGAGGGACACATACAGAGCCAACGCGGAAGCACGCTAAGTCCGACGTTATGGACACTTATCGCCGTGAGTTCACAGTGAATATAATGAAGACACTTTATTTCCCCTAATAGCCCTTGTTCCACTTAATGAGGGGAAGAAAGAGGAGAAGAGAGGGAGGGAGGGAGGGGAGGAGGGAGGGAGGGGAGGGGGGAGGGAGGGAGGAGGGAGGGAGGGAGAGGAGAGAGAGAGAGAGAGAGAGAGAGAGAGAGAGAGAGAGAGAGAGAGAGAGAGAGAGAGAGAGAGGAGAGAGAGAGAGAGGAGAGAGAGAGAGAGAGAGAGAGAGAGAGAGAGAGAGAGAGAGAGAGAGAGAGAGAGAGAGAGAGAGAGAGAGAGAGAGAGGAGAGAGAGAGAGAGAGAGAGAGAGAGAGAGAGAGAGGATGATGAGTAGGAGAGCAGCGAGGAGAGGATGAGGTGGAGAGAGAGAGAGAGAGAGAGAGAGTACGCGCGAGTGTGTGTATGCGTGTGCGTGCGCTTGCTCGCGCGCGTGTGCGTGTGTACAACTATACGTGGGGAGGCGGAGGGCATGTGCGTGTGTGCGACTAGTTTTTCAGCATTTTCGAAAAATCTCTTCTGAAAAAATACAACCTTCAAAAGCGGCGCCAAAAGCGTTTACAGGCCCTAAAAACGGCCTTTGATGGTGGCGGAAAATGACAAAAGCGGCCGCAATATTGCACTGTTGTGGTATGACGCCAAAGTTAATACAACTCCTGTCAACATTTCAATTAAACAAAGGCTCTCAACTTCGGCGTCAGGATGGCATAATGCGTCCATAATGTCAAAACGAGGGACGAGGGAACGAAAGGGAGAGAAAGCAGAGGCAAGACCTAATCTGGGTCTTTCCCTTTCTCTGTATTTTCTTCTCTTTTTCCTTTCCCTTTCTGTCTCCACTCCTTCCTCCTTTCCTCTTTCTCCCTTTACTACTGGTCCTGCCCATACTCCTCCTACTCCTCTTCCTCCTCCTTCTCCTCTTCCTGTCTTTCTATCTTTCTTCATCTTCTTCTCCTGATGCCTGACCGTGGCACTCCCTTCGGCCGAATCCTACGAGCCCCGCCTGTCCTTCGGCTCCATGACACGAAAGTGACTCCGTCCATTACCTCTCTTGACCCAGGCGGAGGAAGGGCGGGGCAGTAGACGAGGGGGAGGGCGGGGCAGGAGACGAGGGGGAGGGCGGGGAAGGAGTGGAGGGGGAGGGCGGGGCAGGAGACGAGGGGGAGGGCGGGGCAAAAGAGAAGGGGGGGGGTGAGGCAGGAGAGGAGGGGGAGGGCGGAGCAGGAGAGGAGGAGGGGGAGGGGGAGTCCGAGAGGAGGGGGAAGGCAGGGGAGGGGCAGAGAGGAGGGAGTCTTAACAGACTGTTACTGATATATATTACATTACTCGTACTGTTGGCTGTCCACGCCGGCGGAGTGGTCGTATGCAAATCGGGGCTTCGGGGGGGGGGGGGGGGAGTCAGGTGAGAGGTAGAGGATCTGGCGAACGACAAGCGGCCGGCGATAATGCAGGCGATGGGCGGACTAGAGAGCGACTGTGGGTAATTCGTGGGCGCGACCAGAGGAGAGGGGGGGAGGGAGGAGGCGTAACCCGGCGAGCTTCCCGACTGTTATCTCGCCAGCAGCCCGAACTACAAGGCCCCGCGTGTCGGACTCGGCAAAATTCCCGCGGAGAAGCAAGTGCGGACCCGCCCGTTCCATGCCGCGAACACCGCAGAGAGCACAGCGGCCTGCATCGGCGACCCCGAACACCCCAAAGCAAGGCGGCGGAAGCAACGAGACAGCACGGACGACAGCCAGATGAAAAGAGAGATACGAGAAAGACAGCGACAGCGCGGGTGGGGATCGGCGCTCGCACTCGTTAGCCGGCGTAAGTGGAGTAGAAAACAGGTGATCGCGGCCGCGGAGGCGGGCGGAGGCGGGCGCGCGCGGCATACTAATGGCCGGACCGCGACGCCGCCGCCGTCGCCGCCGCCGCCGCCGCACTCTCCTTTCCCCGCTCCGCAAAACGCTCGCCCACTCGCCACAATTCCTACTCCCTTTTTCTGTTCGCTCGTCTTCCTCCATCCTTTCCTTCCTCCTCTTACACCTCCCTTCATTTTCCTTTACTCCTACTCTATTCCCCTTCCCCCTTCCTCCTCCTTTTCTCTTCCCTCTTCTTCCTTCCTCCTCCTTTCCATTTTTTCTTCCCTCCCCCTCCATCTCCCGCGGCCTCTCGCCCATCGACAGGCTCCTCTCAGCCAGGTGTTCCCTCCGCCACCGCCACCATAGACTCTCGCCAGGGAAGGTCTTCACGAAAACCCCCTTCCTCGCTGCGCGCCCTCTGCTCGCACGCCCGAAATGCCAGCCCACGTGCAAGCGAGAGGCGAGGTGGGCGCGGGCGGGCGGGGCACTCTCCTGGCACTGCAGAAGGGAGCCGTACGGAGTGTTGGCAGTTCAGATTATCCCCTGACACCCCCCTCCCCTCCCCTCCCTTACCCCCTCCCCTCCCCTCCCTAACCCCCGAACCCCTGACCTTCCCTCCCCAACCCCCGCACCCCTCCCCTCCCCTCCCCAACCCCCCACCCCTTCTCATCCAGTGCCTGAGGTCGAAAAAGAGAAATCCCTCGGGGAATGCGGAAGCCGGCCGCTGATATATTCATGGGTCTCGACATCACTTTCCTGGTTTTTAATTAGTTCGTTTCTTTTTCTTTCTTTCTCTTTTTTCCCCTCGATGTGACCTCTCTCCTATTGTACCGTCGCCCTATATCCGCCGATCCGTCATCGCCGCCGTCGCCGTCTCTCCCATACATTACGACCCGACGTCGCCTCACCCGCCCTTCCGCTCACCGATTAACCCTTTGAAATCGTCAAGTTTAGCAAAAAAAATACATATGACAAATTTTATTGCATTGAGCTTCAACCAACAAATAATAATAAAAAAAGGACGAGATTTTTCCAAACTGGATCTCTTCACATCCGAAACATAATTCCGCTCCTTCCTCTGACCTCCCCCAACCGCCATTTCCCTAAGAACCGCGAGCCAATAAGTAAAGAAATCCAGAGTGTCGCTCGCTCGACTCGGCCCTCGCTCTGCCCGTCGTCGCCTTCCTCCCGACCGCAGAGAACGGAGCCCAACGCGAGAGGTGGGACTGCACAGGACGCGAGAGGGGGGGACTGCACAGGACGCGAGAGGGGGGACTTAACAGGACCCGCTCGCTCCCACGTCGCCGCAGCATCTGTCGATCGTGTGATAATCCGCGGGGCTGTTTGACAAGCCGGGACACGGGAGAGCAACGTCGCTACAAGACACAGCGACTCCCAATAGGCAAGTAGAACCGACAGATAGAGCGGCGGACACGTGTACACACGCACTTACAGACGCGTGACGGCGTATAAACTTTCAAAAAATCGTGGGCAAGAAAAGGGGGAAACTAGAATCCTCGAAACCAACATGCCTTCCCTCCGGCGGACAACCTCGTGTAATAAGAAAGTAAAACAGCACGAGGCGAACATCAGACATAGTATCTGCAGCAACTTTTTGACCTTCTACAGATTCTTTCTCCTCGCGGCCGCCACACTTCACACCCTCGCCCTCACCCTGGGAAGCCTGTATCACTTGCATTCCACGCCGCCACCTCACCACTTATCCCCTCAATGCCGCACCGACCGATGAAGTTCGTTCAATACTTTTTATGTTTGTGAACCGATATGTTCCTGGTTATCATCTTGTGATTTTTTATAGTGAATACAATACCTAACCTTTATACTCACAAGAGCAGGATCGAATGCAAGCATACACAAGTATACACACGCACGCAGACACGTACACACACAAACACAACTTATCTTCCATAGATTCGACATATAAATATATAAATAATAATAATGACAATATCACCAAAAAAAGAAAAATAAATAAATAAATAAAATAAAAAATATGACCTTAACAATGGTCGAACTGCAAATACTGGCACTTTCCGGACAAGTGACACCTGCTTGATGCCAATTGTTAGTATCCTGAATAACTTTATGTCGACTCTTATATGACTACTGCTTCTGCCCCCCCCCCTCTTGGTTGAGTGAGGTGGGAGGATAAATGTCCTCTGTCACCCTTGGATAAATAAAAGAAAAATTCGAGAGAGAGAGAGAGAGAGAGAGAGAGAGAGAGAGAGAGAGAGAGAGAGAGAGAGAGAGAGAGAGAGAGAGAGAGAGAGAGAGAGAGAACACGAAACACCTCCGCTAAACACCAAGACACTTCCTTATCTGCGACATACCGCGTCCCAAACCAAGCGACCTTCGGTGCCTTCGTCCTACACGCCGTTTCTTTCTTATTTCCTCGACCTTTAATGACCCCCCCCCCCCCAACAGCGTAGAAGAAACGTGATTTTCCCAAACGTGGCTACATTTCCCTTAGAGTTTCACACCCTCAGCCTAGCCTAGCCTAAGCCCAGTCACCCACACCTAAAACACCCTAAGGGATGAGCAGTCCGACCGCGCTTGAGGGACGCCCCTACACCCTTAAAGGTCCCCGACTTCCCTATCCCAAAGCCTTAATCTCTGACTCGACGAAGGCTAACAGCTTGAGTGGCAGCGGCGGCCATGATCCCCAAAGGGCCGTGTCGGTTATCTGATGGGGAGGTCTACAGGATGCAGATTTAATTTTTTTCTCCTCCCGTCTCTCTCTCTCTCTCCCTCTCGCATTCATTTATTTTTCTCTGTGACCGGCTCGATGGGTGGGGGAATAGGGGGGGTGGGAGGGAGTAGACAGGAGGCACGAAGGAACGGGAGGATATTTCATTTTCTCTCTATTTATCGCCTTTATCGCTACAACTGCACTTCATCGCTCATCGCCGTCATCATTTCCATCGCCTCCACCCGCATCCTTCTCCGTGTGGTCGCGCGGGTAAACAAACATCCCCAAAATAACTGTAAGTAAACAAACAAATAAGGTTTCTTGGCGAGGGTACATTTATCAATCAAGAAGATCAAGCTATAAAAAAAAGAAAGTCCCCGTGTTACCAAGGGTAGACTCGGTATCAAAGAAAAGATTGTGACGAAACGAGAGAGAGGGGGAAGGGCAGGGAAGGGAAGGGAAGGGAAGGGAAGGGAAGGGAGGGGAAGGGAAGGGAAGGGAGAGGAGGGAAGGGAGAGGAGGGAAGGAAGAGGAAAGGGGAGGAGAGGAGGAAAAGATGAAGAGAGAAGGAAAAAAAGTAAAACGGGAAAATGGGAAACTAGGAAGAAGCAAGAGGGCGAGAGCAGCGTGCAACCTCTCCTCATCAACCCGCTCCCCCCCTCCCCTTCCCCCCTCTCCCCGTGTGCGTGTCCCAGCGGTCTCCCCCAAACTCGCCCACCAACTTGGCTTCCAACAGAGCGAGATAAGTGTCACACAAATCGCCGTCGAATATGCACTAGACGCCAACTATTGTATGGGTTTAGGCCTGCGCGCGGGTGGGAACCCTCAATTAGCGTCACAGAATGGGTGGAGGGGGCGGGGGGAGAAGTGATGGGGGTTGGATGAGGGGAGACAGACAGACAGACGGATAATTAGATACATAAACAAGGGGTAAAGACAGACAGATAGTCAGACATACAAAGTATGGGTGTATTAAAGAGGGGGGAGGAAAAAGAGACTGGATGAGCGAGTATGAGAAAAATAAAATGGTGTGTGTGTGTGTGTGTGTGTGTGTGTGTGTGTGTGTGTGTGTGTGTGTGTGTGTGTGTGTGTGTGTGTGTGTGTGTGTGTGTGTGTGAGAGAGAGAGAGAGAGAGAGAGAGAGAGAGAGAGAGAGAGAGAGAGAGAGAGAGAGAGAGAGAGAGAGAGAGAGAGAGAGAGAGAAGAGATGTGAGAGAGAGAGAGAGATGTGAGAGAGAGAGAGATGAGAGAGAGAGAGAGAGAGAGAGCAGACAAGTGTGTGTAAATCATTACTTCCAATCAATTTGCTAAACCAACACACCATTCACGGTTTAAAAATATCCTTCCGAGTTAAGGTCATGACTTGACGTTTTTTTCGCTCTTGCTCTGAAGGTGACGCAGTGCCTAGGACATCTGACAGTGACGAAGTGCCATCTCTGAATGTGTGTGCTTTAGGAAAAATCTTCCTCTACTTAATAAAACGAACACACACAGAAAAGAAATAGAGGGAGGGAGAGAAATGAAGAGAACGAGAACGAGAAAGAGAGAGAAATGAAGAGAAGCAGACAGAAAGAGAGAGGGAGGGAGGGAGGGAGGGAGGGAGGGAGGGAGGGAGGGAGGGAGGGAGGGAGTGAGGGAGGGAGGGAGAGAGGGGAGGGGGAGAGAGAGAGAGAGAGAGAGAGAGAGAGAGAGAGAGAGAGAGAGAGAGAGAGAGAGAGAGAGAGAGAGAGAGAGAGAGAGAGAGAGAGAGAGAGAGAGAGAGAGAGAGAAAGTGTGTTACACATGTTTACACGAACCCATCCATCACTTTAGTCACTTTTCCGCGCGCAACACGGCCCCGCGGCTGCTTCCCGTCGCCTGCTGCAGCGCTTATCTTGCAAGCAGCGAAAATGGCAATTGTCCACCTGACAGCAACACCGCGCAGATAAGCCCTACAAGTTGATATGTTAATCTAAGGCGGCGTAAAGCGAGGCAGTGTGGCCACGTTCGGCACGACCCCCCCCCCCCCGCCCCGCCGCCAGCGCTACCAACCGTGTCAATCGAGACCGCAGCGTCGTCGCCGCCGCCGCCACACCGCGCTATCTGCAGCCCCGCCGCTCGTGCCTTTTGGGACGCTTTTATGCACCATCCGCCGGGATATACACGCGTATGTGCTATGAAACCTTCCGGATTATCTAAATGGACATCATTCTCCCAGAGACAAGACAGCTTCTTCCCGCTCTTCCGCCGGCGAAACATACGACTGCTTCACTCAACAAGAAAAACAAAACAAAAACATTTAGAAAAGCAACAGAATTCCTAACCGAATTTCCCCTGCAAAGACAATTAACTACGGGCGATTGCTTATTTCTCTCTGATCCCCGCGTTTTCTTCCACCACCTGGATTATCCAAGTCGCCCTTTTGAGATGGGCGTAGGACTACCGCGGGAGCAGGTGATAATGGAAGCTTTTAGCAGCTCGCCGTTCCGATCCCCTCTCCCCCTCCCCCCCCCATCGCATCATCCAATCACTATGGTTCGCGCTGTCGAAATCGCACTTGAGCCTCGGTGTGTCATACTGCAACACCCCCCCACCCCCCCCCAAAAAAAAAAAAAAAAAAAAAAAAAAAAAAAAAAAAATAAATAAATAATAAATAAATAAAATCATGTTATTTCCAACCTCTTTTCTGCGTCGAGACCTGAAAGCTCCAAAGCCCCGACGATCGCTTTTCGGCACCGAAGCATAATTTCTTTTTACTCGTCTATCCTCGCCGATCATTTACACACTAGAAATACTCCTTTCATTCATGCTTGCTTCCCCCTCGCTTCTTCTTTCCTTATTCACGCTGATAACCAAGTACCCTCGTTCGCTCTTTCCCCTCCGCCCCCCTCCCCCCTCCTCGGTATTCATCCGCGCCATTCATCTCACCAGTCCCCCTCCCTCCCCTTGATATTTCGAAGCCATTCCAACCCTTCCCCTCTTCAACAAATGATGAGAAGCGTAAAATGGTGATGAAGAGCATATGAAGCCAGTAACAGACATGGTCAAACTACCGCCATCCATCACCATAAACAGTTAATATCATTTTTTGTTTTTTTAATCATGGCGTTATCTCCATCATGGCGCCTCCATCTTCCTCACGTCTAACCAGGCGAGTGGCCAGTCTCTTTGTTTCTTCTTCGCCTCTTCCTCTTCCTTTTCCTTCTCTTTCTCCTTCCCCTTCTTCTTCTTCTACCATTACTACTACTACTTCTTCTTCTTCTACTACTACTTCTCCTTCTTCTTCTCCCCCTTCCATTATTAGCATCATCCCCTCCACCTCCCATCATTGTTGTCTCTTCCCCTTTCCTTACATTACGCCCCTCCCCTTCTCCGATCGAGGACGAGCGAGAAGCGAGATAACGGGGCGTCGCGGCCGCGGTCCCGGCGTGGCTCGTCAGCGGCAATCAGTGTAAACGCGGCGGCGGAGATGGTGTTAATTTCCAGTTCATTAGTCCGAACGCGGAAAGCCTCCGGCGTAGGCCTAAGCCGCGCCCCAATCGACGGCCGGTGGCTCAAGTGAATTAGAACGAGGGCTGAACACGACACTAATTGCTCCCTTCAATATGCGAGAATTAGGTAGCGCCTTCTGTTAAGAAAGATCTAATCATTTGCATAACAAAGAGGAAAGAAAGAAGACCGTATTTTCTCACCTAAATTTTCGTCTTCCATTCCAACTCCCCGAAAGATCGTCTTGTCCCGCTTATTACTACGGCTAACCCCTGAGCACTACATTAACCCTTCACCCTCGATCCCCCTCGAGGGTGACGCGCATGCTCTTTACTACTTCAACATGTCTGCTCTTTTTTAGGTCTTTTTTGTTCTTTCTTCTGAGGCCTTTTTTTTTAATCGTGACTTTTTACTAACCCCGTTTTGATCATAATTTCGCCATGAATATTAATTCACCACCAACCCCTAGCCCCCCCCCCCCAAATCCCAAAGCCGTACCCCTTCCTCCCTCACCCCCACAGCCCCTTACCGTCGGCAGCGAGTCGTGCCATGTGTGTGTGTGTCAAGTGGCAGGGTGTCATCCCGACGTGACCCATCCATCACGGCGGCCAAGGTCACCGGCAGGTACCCACTCACTCATCCTTGGGTATGAAGCTACTCCCTTCGGCCCTCTGTATGTAATTCACGAACCTTTCCCCTCCCCCTTTCTCCTCTCCCCTCCCCTTTTCTCCTCTACCCTCCCCTTTTCTCCCCTACCCTCTCCCCTCTCCCTTTCACTTCCCCCCAGCCTCCCCCCCTCAATGCAAATCCGATATCACCTGTCAGGAATTCCAATGGCACCGGTGCCTTGGCTGGGCGGTCGATGTCATCCGTGGCATTATAACGCGGTTCAATCACTCGAGTGCCATTATACCAGTGGATATGGCCCACATATTTTACATTACGGATGAGCGATAAATAATACACATTCGCTTCTGGCAGTATGACATATCGCGAAAGGAATTTTCGTTAAATATATATACACATACGCGTTCGGATGTGTGTGTGTGTGTATATGCATGCGTGTAAGCTGTTATAAATTTCAATCTACCGCATGAAAGTATCCAGAGACGAACGGTTCTCCTCCAGCCGGATCGACGAGGGTCAAGCTAGGTAAATACAGAGGTTAAGTGGCAGCTTCCTGTGACGTCACCATTTGTTTGCGACACCGGACGAGGTCAAAGGGCGTTCGGAGGTCTCGGGGGGCCCCGGCGAGGTGAGCGCTGCGGCGGAACGATTTTGTTTACGGCGTCCCGAAAGCGGCCGCGACGGGGAAGACGGAACCGACAGCGGTTTCCGAAACACAGAACGGTGACCCATCTGCCACGGGGACACGAGCTTCCGCTGCGCACTTGTTTTGCTCGCGACCCCTGGGAAACCGGTGATTCTGGCACAGAGAGAGGGAGAGGGAGAGGGAGAGAGAGAGAGAGAGAGAGAGAGGGAGAGAGAGAGAGAGAGAGAGAGAGAGAGAGAGAGAGAGAGAGAGAGAGAGAGAGAGAGAGAGAGAGAGAGAGAGAGAGAGAGAGAGAGAGAACGAATAACACAAATATATGAAGCTTAGCGAGGGACAAGTACTGGGCTTCCTGCAGGCCAAACACTCTTAGGTCTTCTTATTGAAGGGTACACGCCGACTCTATCTTCCTCCTTCCCTCCTACTCTCTCTCTCCTTCCACTCTCGCTTCCTCCATCTCCCCTGTACCTTCCCGTTGGCACTTGACCCTGCGGTTCCCCTCAACCATAATGGCAGACGATTCCCAAGATGAAAACAGCGAAGATGAGGCGAAACAACTCACTCGTACCGCGACTGGCGTTACGTCCGCCGTCCACGGAGCACAACATACCTGGAGGAGAAAGAAAAAGAAAAATGTTAATATTAATAATGATAATAAAGAACGAATGTACAGATCCCCATGTATTCTTATTATTACTAAATTCACTGATATTCTTCGCTGCTGTTAGCATAAATAAAAAAAATATATATATATATTATATTATCAGCTCAGAGGTTGCTAAATCCGTGCATAAAACACTAAGGGGAAAATACTATTACTCACAGTAATTTCCTGCCGCGACAGAATTATCAGTTTTATTATTGACTTATTTACTCATCTGCTTCATAACTCATGCCCTATTTATTTTCTTGGTCCGGGCAATTTCACTGTTTATTCAAGAGGCAATTAAACATTTCAGAGGTTATCTCGGAATGCTATCGCCTGGCCACTTGACCTTAGCTCGCCCAAGGATTACTGACGCCACCATATCCTTTATCCTTCGCCCCCTAATCCAACCCCCGCTTTAGGGCCCACTCCACGCCCAAGCACTCCTCGCCATAATCCCACCATACGCCCATAACTCTCCCGAGGGCGGCGCGAGCTCGTAAACCCACCGCCACCTGCGCCCGCCCTAGAGGCTACAGCTGCAATCCCCAGAGAAATGCATTCCTCCCATAACAAACAACAGAGATAACAAGGCCGGCATCTGGCCTCTTCCTGGCTCTCCCCCGCCTGCTTCTCTTCGCACGTGTCTCCTGGTCACCTTGCGCCGCCCTCGTGAAGCTTGCCTATTCTAAAACTATTGCTCCCTTGTCTACATATATGTGTCTCTCTTGCACCTCCCCCCTTTCCACCTTCTCTTCTCGTTTCGTTTCTCTGTCTCTCTGTCTCTTTCTCTCTCACTCTCTTTCAAGTTCTTCCTTATCTCTTTTCTTCCCTCGCATCGCTCGTCTTGAGACTGGAGGAGCGGGCGGCAGATGGCCCGAGATTCCGCCACGTCTTCCCATCAAATTCATCCCAACGACCCTTTTTCAATGACATAATGGTCCCATCGCCCCCGGCCGGTGTGTCGTACGAGCTGATGTCATGTACTGCGTTGCGTCACGACGAAGACGCCCCACGCCCACCTCTCCGACCCACTCGTGCCCACACAGAGCTCCCACCCGCAAAACCCTACCCGTTGATATATGGAAAACACAACAGCTGACGTCTCTCGCCAAGGCACCGTCCACACATTAATTAGTCGGTGCCGTCACACTAATTAAAGCCTCAAACCTCTCCATTACCTGCAGGCGCCGGCGAGCATAACTTTTGTCATTACTTACTCCATTATCAACGCCCGTCCACCGCCTCCCCCTCTCCCTTCGGACGCACAAGACCCATAAAGACTGCGCTCACGGGGTGAACCTATGCCCAGATCGCCCTTACCGTCCCTCCTCCCTGCCGGTCATCGAAGGAGCGACGCGTCGGGAAAGCGTGCGGCTGCGGGCGAGTTTGCGGCACTTAATTACCGTCCCATCGCGGGGCAATTAGGTGCATGTGAGTAATGGAAATAATCATCCCCGGCCGGCAAGGATGACGGATGGGGCGAGAACACCGGCCTACCAAGGGGCCCCGAAGCATGATGGCATCAGACGGACGGATTTCATTCTCCCCTTGATCCCTCCCTCCTTTCTCTCCCTTCTCCCCATCCCTCTTTTCACGCCCTCTCCCTCTTCCTACTTTCACTCCTTTCTCCGCTTCCTTGTGTTCACGCCCCTCTACTTATCCCTCTCCTCTCTCTCTCTCTCTCTCTCTCTCTCTCTCTCTCTCTCTCTCTCTCTCTCTCTCTCTCTCTCTCTCTCTCTCTCTCTCTCTCTCTCTCTCTCTCCCTCCTTCTATTCTCTACTTCGATTAACCATGCAAAGTTAAAAGCAATCGCCCTTCTCTATTTTCAAAATCATGCACCACCCCATTAGAGTTTCTTCCATCTCCATTACACCATCAGCCTTGGGGTAATATCACAAATTACTCTCACACTTCCTTCATTATCAAGAACTAATTACCGTAATCAGGTTATGCTCCGTCCCGCCTTGTCCGCTTGGCTTCGCGGTATTATCACGAAGGAGGGAGGGGGGAAGTTCCAGCTGGAGAAGGGGGGGAAAAAAGTCCACTTTGTTTTATACCATTCCTTTAGCTCGTGGTCTTAAGCGATAGGGAGTCTATCGGCTAAACTTGGGTCGCGCAAACTACGGCCAGAGAGTAAATGAAGCAAGTTTGCCGAACTTGTGGCTCGGCGGAAGGAAGTCCCACAGCGCCCTTTTTCGCAGTACAGCACCTGCGATGTCAGTGGGTGTGAATTTTAAATGCTGATAAAAAGCGACGGCGAGGTTAATAGCAATAATAACGAAAGCGATGATGATGACAGCAGTTGGCGGGAGATCAAACACCTATCAAAGAATCGATTTTCTATCATGGGCACGCACCCACGAATCTCGCTCTTAGAAGTCAATGCCCGGGCAAGGTCTCTTCTAAAGGAAACGGGCAGACGCCTCGCCTTCGTCCGTTTGTAACCGGCCACAATTACCGCATTTCCGGACGGTTCAAATTCACGGATGCATCATGTCATACCGTGAGAACCATGCTTCACCTGGCCTGTCTGCGTGTCTGCCTCTTATATACACGCACGCACGCACACGAAATATACATTCGTTATGTTTCCCTCTCTTCCTTGCTTTATTCCTCGTTTCTCTCTTTCCCTGCCCCCATCTTTCGTTCTCTCTAACCCGCCCTCCAAGATCTACTTAGCAAGCGAACTATCGCTCAGGCGTCTCCCTCTCGCAGCAGCAGGGGCAGCGAGGAAAATCATTCCCTTTCCCCTCACCTGCCCCCCCCCCTCGGCCGAAGTGAGGTTAAGCCGAGTAATTAAGGACTTTATCCTCATAATCTCTGGTATCATCAGCGCTAATCCCCCGATACTCATCAAAATCTGGCCAGCGTCAACGCAACGGCACGTAATAAGTGGTGGGTGGAGAGGCACTCCTTCACACACCCCAGCACGGAGGATTGGAAGAAGGGAGGGAGGAACTGATAGATAGTTATATCTATACAAATATACAGAAAGAAAGATATAGGGATCCACCTCCGCCTACGCCCGTAACCCCACTATCAAAACCAAGCAAACAAACAAAACGCAAACAAGAGGCGAAGCAAAACAGGAAAAAAAGCAACCAACGAGGCTTCTCTCCCCCGAAGAAAGGGAGGACACCAGCCAGTCAACACTCGCGCGCCCCAAAAGACTCCAGCCTTCAGGAAAAGCGTCTTCGGGACAGAGGGACTCCTCCCAAGAGACAAACAACGGCGCGGGCGACGAGCTCCTCTTTCAACGGCCGAGGTGAGACACAGAGGACAGGAGCTAAAAAGATACACACAACGCGCGTCCTCCATGCAGAGCCAGGCAGTTAGTTCCTGCGTCTCTCTTTCTTGGTAATGGCGAGACGTAAACAGAATGGTAAAAGACGCACACAGTAGTCTTAGGCTCGGTCTCAGGCTCTTTCTCTTTCACTCACTCCCTCGCTCGAGCTTTCTTTCTTTCTCTCTTTCGTTCTCGCTCTCTCCCTGCTCTCTCCCTTCTCTCTCTCTCTCTCTCTCTCTCTCTCTCTCTCTCTCTCTCTCTTCTCTCTCTCTCCCTTTTACATACATACTCCTTTTCTGTCTCTCTCACACACACGTTCACTCACTCCCTCTTCCCCTCCCACCCTCACTCCCACTCCCACTCTCACCCCGACTCAGCCAGCAAGCACAGTTCCTTTGTTTAATGTTACATGCCCTTCTGTCCTGGCTTTGTTCGGCGCTCGAAATCTGCTGTGGCATCATTAGCTGTGCGTTCCCCCGGGTCCCCTCACGCCCCTCTGGCTTAGCACTGCCTTCGCCCGCACTAACAACTAAAGGGAAGACTTGAGGAAAAATCCGATAGTGATGAAAAGGAAGCTGGCTAACGAGCGAATTAAGTGGAGCAAAGAACAAGCTAAACACATGCGCGTGAAAAAAAAGAGAAGAAATTATGTAACGAAAGAAAATGGAATCCATGCAAAAAAAAAAAAAAAAAAATCTTAAGAAAATCCAGAAAATCAGAGAGAAGGCGATGCAAAAGGAGAAGAAGACGGGCAGGGCCCTGAAAGCGGGCGGGGCCTCGCATGCACCTGCAGGAACTCTTGCGGCAGGAGAATCCCCCGGGGCATCGCTGCTGCAGCTTCCCTCGAAAGGCCACCAACCTCTCGGGGGCTTCCGGCGCCTCGGCGGCCACCTGTCGCGAGCCTTCGGGAGGGGCGGTGAGGCCCAGGGGGGAAGGGCAGGCGCTCGGGGTGGGGGGGGGTTAAGACGGTGAAAAGAAGAGGAGAGGGAAAGGAGGAGGTGGAGGAGGTGGAGGAGAGACGACGGATAGAAGGTGAATCGGAAGGGAAGAAAGAAAAAGAGGAGGAAAGCGGAAGGAAGCGAATTCAAATCCTCTAAATATGACACGTTTCACACACACACACACACACACACACACACACACACACACACACACACACACACACACACACACACACACACACACACACACACACACACACACACACACACACACACACACACACACACACACACACACACTCACACACACACACACACACACACACACACACACACACACACACACACACACACACACTCACACTCACACACACACACACACACACACACAAAATGAGGAAACATATACGGAAAAAATACAAACAAGAATCAATGAACGAGCCAAGACAAACAGGAAACAAACGGAGGCACACACGCGGAGGCAATTAAGAACTTGGACAGGTGGAGCTAGCACCTGTAGGCTGCGAGCAATCTGCACCGCTTGCAGTCATGGAAAATGATCAAAGCACGACTCTGATCACTCATCTCTGCTTGTAAGGAGGTCTTTTTTTTTAAAGGGAAGGATAAAAGGAGGGAAGCGATGGGAAGAAAGAGCAGATAGGGGAGACAGATAGATAGATAGACACTGAGAGATCGGAGACTGAGAGAGAGAGAGAAAAAAAAAGGGGGTTTGATTCCTGTACAAAAAAAAAGCTTTCAAATCAAGTAATACCGCCGGACATGAGGACTTTAGCAAATGTAATACGGACCCTTCTAATCCTCCCTTTCGTAAATTGGGTGTAATCCCTCGGTCGGATGTATAATATAAGCCGAACTTCTCAGTCAAACTAAGCTCTTCCAACCTCCCTCTTGATCTGGCTATATATCATCACCTCCTCCCTTCCCCTTCCCCTTCCCCTCCCTCCCTCCGCCCCCCTCCCTCTCTCTGCTCTTCCCAACACCCCGTTTTCTTTTTCTTCTCGTTAATACCAAATGGCGTTTTCTATACAAACCTTTTTTTCCCTCCGTGTCGTTATCGCCTTATCTAGCGTCCGATCTACACTTTTAAAATCCTTGTATGGCGGTGGCTGGCGAGCCTATCTAGGTCTATATCTCCCGCGCGGAGGTTGTTAGTATCACCTTTCGAGGCAGTTCTCTGTATTTCGGGTGGGCGCCCGGGATCTTTATCAGGCGCGATTGAGAAGGCGTAATGGCGTTCCTTCCGCCATTACGCTGCTTCGGCCATTAGGCTCGTAAAACCTGATTTGACATGATCTGCTGCGATTCCCGAGAGGCAAGTCACGCCCGGGCATATCCATTATTGCTCGGTATCTCCCGCGTTCGCTTCCTGTTCCCATGCTCTCCGTGTCCCTCCGTTCGTAAATCGATCGGGATCGGTGAGTATCGGAGCAGAATGTAATTATTAATGGAAACAAACCCTTCCCGTTTCGAAATGTAGTTCCACCATAACGCATTCATTTACAACTGAAAATCACAATACAGAAGAGTAATATACAGTCACAAAAGACTGTGATAATAGCATTGCATAAGCCATTGGACTCGAGTGGTGGGGGTAGGACGGGATTGGGGGAAGTGGGGGGGGATCTCTATCGATTTTCTATATCATGGCGTGTCAGCTTCTGATTAAATTTTTACTAAGTGAAATTAAAACCGTGTGATGCCACAGCCGTTCGGAGAAGAAGAAGAGAGAATGACGGACAAAGAAAGAGAAGAAAAAAACAAAGAATTACGAAACGCCTCTTGACAAGACAAAAGGCTCTCGTCTTCAAACTACCTGGGAACTACACGGAGAATCGGCATGTAACTGCTCGCATGTCACGCCAACCTGTCTCGTGACTTTTGACAAAAGGGTTAAAAAAAGAGAGAGAGACAATTAGAAAGAGAAACGTCACTCCTATCAACGGAAAGGCGGAAAGAAACACAAGAGACAAAAGGAGAGACAGACGCTTAAAAATGTATCCATTGATCCTATTACCAAAAAAGGATTAGCGACATCGGGCTAAAAAAAGGAAAAGAGAAAAGAACATTTCTCTTTTCTTTTTTCTAAAACTGCAGCTAGAGTAAAATATCTTTTTCAAAAGGCGACAAACAAAATATGTGCGATTAGACAAGGGGAAGAGAGACACCAATCTACAAAACCGAGAAAGACATATCTCATGTCTGTCCGAGTCTCCACAAGAGCACAATCAAGTGAACAGAGGATCGAGCATCGACTGAATGAACAAGTTATTGCCTTAGAAGCCGTAAAAATCAATGGCGCATCGCACAGGGCCGTCGCCTCGCCCGCGCGGGGCGGCCAGCCGAGCAGCGAGTGCCGTAGGCCTCTCTCCAAGGTCCCCTCCCTTTTTAAATATTTCCCGCCACGAAAAGGCCGTGTGGAAATCCCGGTGAGGATTTTCCCGGGGGAATTAGTCCTCCTCATTCGTGCCCTCCTCATTTTAAACATTTCCCCTGATGAATTTAGTTCAGAGGAACCCGTGCGGGGAGCGTAGCCCGCCTGACACTCATGTCTCCTCTCTTGTGCGCTCGTTCGTTAAAGATAACAAGATCAAGCGTCACTGGTTACGCAAAATGCCGAGCTCCCCTTACAAGAATAAACTGAAGCCCTTTGTTTGGGCGTTACGTAAACGAGGTGAAGCACAGTTTCTCTCACACGCTCGTTTGAATAATGAGGCGCCCTTTACGTCACCGCCCTGCAACGCACCAGCCGAAAGAATGAGAATCTTGCGGCCCAAAAGATAATAAAACTTCACCGACAAAATCTAACATAATTAAGAGTGATCGCATTGCTGTCAGATCGTTTGGTGTGACAGGGAACGAGTCGCAAAAAGTGACGAGACGCCAAACAAAGACACAAAGACATAAAACTCGCTGCTGTAAGTCGCCGCCTGATACTACACAGGCTGACCTGCCTTACTCGCTCGCTCTCGCTCTCGCTCTCGTTCTCTCTCTCTCTCTCTCTCTCTCTCTCTCTCTCTCTCTCTCTCTCTCTCTCTCTCTCTCTCTCTCTTTCTCTCTCTCTGTACACACATTTTATTCATGTATATCTTTTAGCTTTCGTTTTGTTTATATATATCTAGATAATATCTGAGAGAGAGAGAGAGAGAGAGAGAGAGAGAGAGAGAGAGAGAGAATAGAGAGAGAGAGAATTAGAGAGAGAGAGAATTAGAGAGAGAGAGAATTAGAGAGAGAGAGAATTAGAGAGAGAGAGAGAGAGAGAGAGAGAGAGAGAGAGAGAGAGAGTAGAGAGAGAGAGACTTAGAGAGAGAGAGAGAGAGAGAAGAGAGAGAGAGAGAGAGAGAGAGAGAGAGAGAGAGAGAGAGAGAGAGAGAGAGAGAGAGAGAGAGAGAGAGAGAGAGAGCCGCCCGTGATTGCGTCTGTGTGTAACAAACAGCAAAGCAAGCAGCGCTGAACTACACAGCTTAATTACAAAGCCATCAGAAGCCCCGCGTCACAACATCGGCATCCAGCCTCCGCCCGGCAGCCCGGCGGCGGCGGCGGCGAGGCAATGGCCGTTACATTTAAATGTCCAGGGCGAAGACCGTGCATGAATGACGTTATCAACCCCGGGCGAGCGCGTGCCGGCATTCTCGCTGCAATCAGTCGGCCGGAGCCTTTAAATGGCCATACTCTAAATCGCTCGAGTTATTGCGAATACGGGGAGCGAACTAGTAATAAAAAAAATGGGCCAATTTGTTATTCAATATCCGCAACGAATGGGCAGTAAAAAAAAAAAACAAAAAAAAAAAAAAACAGACTAGCTATTGCGTCTAAACTGCAAGCCACTATCAGGGATCTTGAGGGAATGTGAAGGCCGGGCCGGCTGGTCATAGCGTGCCTCATGTTGGTCCTCGCCGCATATTGCAAAGCGTGCAAGCCTTGTTGCGGCGGTATGAAGCTGGCTACTGAGGATGGGGGAATATGTGATGTTATTGAGCTTGCACTGACTACGCTTTTATAACTTCTTCTTGGTCAGCTATGCAGACAGCCGCGGCCAAGACGTCATTTCCTGCACTCCCGACCGAAGGGGGGGGAAAACATGAATAACAAGCGAATATTCAAAGCTTTGGCGGCTAATCGTGTGTTGCCGCCAGAGTGCGAACACACGATATTCTGTAATTACCGAGGATCAAAAGGGAAGCGCCCTGTCCGTCCCCTCTCTGGCCTCCCCTCTCCCCTGTCCCCTCTTCCTCCCTTCCCTCACATCCCTCACAGGGCCGCCGAGGGACAGATCACCTTCGCGTGGACGTAACTCCTCCGTGATTACAGGCCGCCGCGGGGACTGGGCCTGCACACATACCGAAGGAGCGCGCGCGCGAGCCTGATTGAACGCTGGCGCGGCGTCGGAGCGGCCGCAAGAACGCAGCGGCGTCCTGGCGGCCATAAATATCCGCGGGAGGCGAACCAGCGGCACGAGTTTTGCCCCGCGTGAAATATGCTGATGGCGGGATGACAGTAAATGTGCATTATTCAGCGCGGATTAAACGGCTGGTCAGCCGCCGCGGGCCGGGCGGGGCGGAGGCAGGAAGGCGCTCCGGGAGACGGACGGAGGCGTGGCGTGTGGACGCAGCAATAAAGCTGCTGGACGCGTGTCACCTGTCATTAGTACTTTATTAATAATGTCAACAACCTGCTGTACAGACGCGCTGCCGCAATTTGCCTGCTATTAGGGCCCTGCATGTGCGTGACTACAAATTAAGGCAAACGGAATCATTATCATTTTTCTCAGAAAAGAGATTTTTATCGGTCGAGGGACAACAGCGTCTAGGGCCTTGTACACTCGCCTCTCTACACCCGATGCCTTTCGCGAAGTGCTCCGTGACAGCGCGGTGTCACTTGGTGCCATGAGGAGCCAGGCCGGTGGGGTGAGAAGGGCGAGCAAAGTGTCATGAAGTAGCATGAGAAAGGACACGGCGTCATGACGAAGCATGAGGAACAAGACCGCCCACTCAACATCGTAAGTAACGCGCGTTCCTCGGCCCCCTTCTCGGAAGGAACGAGGCAAACAAAATAATAAAAAAAAAAGATGGAAAAAAATACCTTTCGCTTGATAAAAGTCCCGAATGAAACTCAGGCTCATAAACTCCAGACAACAATCTTTCCTCCTATTATTAAGCTCCCACAAACGGCCTCAACCTCACAATTCACATTCACAAGAAATGTCTTGTTAAATATACTGTGTGTCTCTGTGTGCCTCTCCTTCCCCCATCCTTTCTCTTTCTCTTTCTCTTTCTCTCTCTCTCTCTCTCTCTCTCTCTCTCTCTCTCTCTCTCTCTCTCTCTCTCTCTCTCTCTCTCTCTCTCTCTCTCTCTCTCTCTCTCTCTCTGACTCTGACGCATTCGCTTTACTTACATATTCCCGATACGAATTATTTTTCCGAGGGAATTTCACTTGTTAAGCGAGGAAAATCAACGTAAAATTGTTTGCCCGTCATGCGAAAGGAGAGAAAAGTGTTGCTTTAAATGTACGCTATGTTTAAAGTGTATATTATTCAACGGAACAATCACGCCACCCCCCCCGGCAGAGCATCCTGTGTGAATGCCTTGGCTCCGTCTGGGTGTAGCTTTTACACCCTGCGCTGGGCATACGGGAGTGGGGTATGTGTTGGAGGGGGGGGGGGGCACACGTAATTTAATGTAAGAAAGGCTAGAGATATAAGATGTAGGAAGTTCTGAAAAAGAATAACCGGAAGGCCTAAAAGAATAATAAACAGATTGATGAAAAATAAGATAGATACGTTGATAAAGAGAATTAGAGAAAAGAGCAGAGAAAAGAAAAGTGGAAAGGAAGACAGACAGACAGACAGACAGAGAGAGAAGAGAGAAGAGAAAGAGAGAAGGGAGAGGGAGAGGGAGAGGGAGAGGGGGAGGGAGGGAGGGGGAGAGGGAGAGAGAGATAGATAGATAGATAGATAGATAGATAGATAGATAGATAGATAGATAGAGAGAGAGAGAGAGAAATCGAAACCTCTCGCCCCTCCCACGTCCGCGTCGGGACATTCATAATGCATAGCATGGAGTATCGAAACTTTCACGTCGCGGCGGCGCTCCATTCACCTTCCACCGGGCGCGCGTGTGCATCCATCTATCTACCTGGCCATCAATAGAGCAAGACGAAACTACCCGTTTATCTCTCGTCGACAGCCAGCGCCTTCGACCTACAATCCACAACTCTCTCTAACTCTCTCTCTCTCTCTCTCTCTCTCTCTCTCTCTCTCTCTCTCTCTACTCATCTTTGTTTCCCCCTTCTACCTTTCTATCTCCCATTTTCTCTTTTTCCGTCTACACTCCCTCTCTCTTTCTCCCTTTCACCTTTTTTTTTTACCTTTTCTTTTCCTCTCCCCTCCCCTCTCTCTCTTTTAACCCCCCTTTAAAAATTCCTTTTTTAAAATTCCCTCTACTCATTTCCCTTTCTCCTTTTATTTTTTTCCTTCTCTTTTTCTCTCTCCTCCCCTTCTCTCTCTCTCCCCCCTACCCTTTTTTAGAAAATTCCGTTGCTTGTTTAATTAGTCTTGCGAATCGGTGGCCAGTTTCTCTTCCGGTCTTCGCTCTTCTTCTGCCACTTAACAGTCACTCGGACTCTCCTGGGAGGGGATATGGGGGGACGGGGGGGGGTCGTCGCCATGGTGGGGACAGGGAGGGGGAGGGAGAAGTAGAAGGGGAAGAAGGAGAGGAGGGAGGGAGAAGGAAAAGAGAGAGGTAAGTACGGGGGAGGGGGAAGGATCAGGAGAGAGGGAGAGAGAGAGAGAGAAAGAGAGAGAAAGAGAAAGAGAGAGAGAGAGAGGGAGAGAGAGAGAGAAAGAGAGAGAGAGAGAGGGAGAGAGAGAGAGAGAGAGAGAGAGAGAGAGAGAGAGAGAGAGAGAGAGAGAGAGAGAGAGAGAGAGAGAGAGAGAGAGAGAGAGAGAGAGAGAGAGAGAGAGAAAGAGATAGTATGACAACTCAAGAGAACGGAGGAACGCACACACGTAATGAAAAGAAACAAAACAAAACACACACACAAAGAGAGAAAGGAAGAGAAAGCAACAGAAACTCACACATCAGCAGGTAAGCAGCAGTAGCAACGGCAACAGCAAGAACTAGCAGAAGCACTCAAGCATATCAGGGGGAAGGGGGAAGGGGAGGGGGAGGGGGGAGACCACCGTCCGCCCCCCCTTGCAAACCTCTAGAGAAAGAGCTACCGAGAACGTGTTCAGGTTCTGCTCTGGGCGAAAAGAAACTCAAAACAAGAACAGCCATGGAAAAAAAAGAAAGAAAAAGATAGATAGATAGATAGATAGAGAAAGAGAGAAGAGAACAGACAGAAAAAAAGAACAGAGAGAGAAAGATAGAGAAGAGAAGGGGGAAATCAGAGAAATTACTTATTTCATTCCACTCAAAACGATATATATATATATATATATATATATATATATATATATATATATATATATATATATATATATATATATATATATATCACAAATGAGAAGAAAATCACTCTAACAACTGATAGTACATATCAAACCGTACCTTCTGTTGACAACACTCCCCCTCCCCTTCCCCCCCCTCCCCACACCCCGACACTACGGCCATCAACAAATCTGCATCCCTGTGTGTGTGTGTGTGTGTGTGTGTGTGTGTGTGTGTGTGTGTGTGTGTGTGTGTGTGCGCGTGCGTGCGCGTGTGTGTATTGTGACCGCTGACTTTCATTCACTACAGCAAAGGGTTTGTGGCATCAAAGTGTGTGTGTGTGGGGGGGGGGGCAGAGATATCAGTAGGGGGAGGGGAGGAGGAGGGGAGTAAACTTGTTTGGTCAATGAGCGAATGCTTGTGCGTACTATCATTCCGACACCCCCTCCCCCCCCACCCTCTCTCTCTCCCCGTTTTCTTCGGCGATTTTTGCCGATTAGAATTTCTTCCGAATTTCTTTCAAAGATTTTTCAGATTTCACCATCTGGCGTGCATATCCCCCCCCTTCTTTCCGTTTCTCTTCTGTTCCCCGCTACTTATCCCTTCAAACTGTAATCTTAAAAAAATAAAATAAAAAATAAAATAAAATAAAATATACATATATATAAATTAATAAATACATAAATAATATAAAAATTATCCAATCTCAAAATTTCAACCCAAACTCGAACCTTCATTCACCCCCTTTCCTACCCTCCCCCCCACTCATCCTAAACCCCCTTCCCCCCTCCCCCGCCCATCCTAAAACCCCTCCCCCATTGCCCCCTTCCCCTCCCCTCCCCCTACCACCACACCACGACCACCACCACGACCAAAAACGAGCGATGGTAGTAGAAAGTAGCGCCGGAGGTAACCCACACACGGCGCGGACCTGTCTATGCGGCTCCCACGGAATGGCCATCACTAGCGCGTTTTTCTTTTTTATTCTTCTCTTCTTTTTTTTTTCTTGGGGGGGGGGGGTGTACTTCTTTTTTTTCTTTTTTTTTGGGTGGGGGGGAGTAGGTGTACTTTTAAAAGTGCGTTCTTTCTAGCTGCATTAGGTGGCGGGTCTTCATTCGGATCGACCATTGTTGTCACTGTGTTTTTATATAGATAGATTACGTCCCGCCCCCCCCCCCCCCCTCGATTTCTCTTTGTGTCACTTTCATCCGTAATGACCGAGTATTCCTCAAGTGCAGAATGAGAGAGAGAGAGAGAGAGAGAGAGAGAGAGAGAGAGAGAGAGAGAGAGAGAGAGAGAGAGAGAGAGAGAGACGAAACTGAAAGATGAATGGTGTCATAATGGAGAGGAGGAGGAGGAGGAGGAGGAGGAGGAGGAGGAGGAGGAGGACGGGAGGGGAAGGGGAGGGGAGTCAAGACGAAAAAGAAGGGGAGGAGGGGCGGGGAAGGAGAGGTGGGTAGTTGCGCAGGTCGATTTAAAAGTATTTACTATGCTAATTGAGCCTCGATACCATAAGCGATCAGTGAATGGACGTTGCCAGTTTTTTCGGCATCCGGAAGATTTATAGCCGCGTCTGGTAACACTGCCAAGTTTACCAAAAGTCGAACAGCTAAAAGTAACATTCTATAATCTCCTCGCCAGATCTAGTTCTGAAAAGAGAAATGGGGAGAGGACAAGAGCAGAGGAGAGGAGAGGAGAGAGAATGAGTAGAGAAGAGAAGAGAAGAGAAGAGAAGAGAAGAGAAGAGAAGACAAGACAAGAGAGAAGAGAATAAGCGAGAGAGTAAGTGAGTAGAGTAGAGAAGAGAAGAGAAAAGAGAGACCCACAGCCTTTCTCCCAGCACCGGCATATAAGGTCGCCTCCATTCATAGCCGTTCGTTCAGCCGACGAGCACTGCATCTTAAGGAGTGTGAACATTCCAAAAGCTCCGTTCACAGATGCAACATCTACAACTACAACAACTACAACAACAAAAGCAACAACAAAATGTGAGGATGTGGAAAGGCTTCAATTCTTCCTACACAAAATTTCCCAACGTTAAGGAAGAGGGACAAATGAGATGTAGGATAAAGAGGTAGAAAGAAAGGGGAAAGGAATGGAAGGGAGATAAAGGGAAAGGGAAAAGGGATAGAAGGGAGAGAAAGGGAAAGGGGGAAGGGATGGAAGGGAGAGAGAGGGAACGGGGAAAGGGATGAAAGAGGTAGAGGGGAAAAGGAAACGGGATAAAAGGGTAATAGAGAACGGGAAGAAAGTCGAAGGAATAGAGGGAAAGAGGAAAGGTGGAAAATGCTGGAATAGTGGATAAGGGAATAAAAAGAAATAGGACGAAGGTGAGAATACGGGGTCTAGCAAAGGGAAAGAATACACGGCGGAGGGAGAGATAAGGATGATATCTGTAGGAAACAAGGACAAGACAATGGACTGAAAACTTTCAAAATTATCGCGCCAAATTACGGCAATTGCGCGGCGATAAAAAAGGCGAGAAACGCGAAAAGGAACAGAGAATAATTAAAAAGAAAATGACGACGTACATAATAACGTGTAATGGAGATGTAAAAAGGGGAAGGGAGAAAGAAACATAATGAGCGGATCCGAGAAAGAGAGAGAGAGAGAGAGAGAGAGAGAGAGAGAGAGAGAGAGAGAGAGAGAGAGAGAGAGAGAGAGAGAGAGAGAGAGAGAGAGAGAGAGAGAGAGAGAGAGAGAGAGAGAGAGAGAGAGGCTGCGAGCGCAACCCCCGGGCCGTGGGGAGACGCCCCCGGGCACTCTCCCACAGCCACCCCCGAGGGCGCCGCCTCGGACACGCCGCGCAGGGAAGAGAGGAAAGCAACCGAACGCTTCCTGGCGCCGTGCACGTCACTCAACCTTCCCGCCTCAACCTCCTCCTTCTTCTCCTTCTTCTCCTCCTTCTTCTCCTTCTCCTTCCCCTTCTCCTTCCCCTTCCCCTTCTTCTTCTCCTCCTCCTCCGTCGCCCTCAGCCCACGCCCACGGGACGGCGCACCACGTAATCAATCCATCACGAGGCCGCCGTTTTTGCGCGGGTCCTGTTGCATATGCGCTGGCCAAAACTCGCTACTAACCCCCTCCCCCCCCCACCCCACCCCTTCCTTCCCCTTACGCCTTCCCCTCTCCCCTTCCGGCCGCCCCCTGGAGCCGAAGGAGCCGCGGGGCAGGGACGCTGAACTCCTGCAGGTCGCGTCCACGCCCTTCTGCTGACGCGTCCACGCCAGCGCCGGGGTACCTTCACCCCCTCGCGCCTCCATAGCAGCTCGCGGCCCAAGGAGGTGGTGAAAGGGACATGCCTGCGGGGAGAGGAGAGGACAAAGGGGACACAAGAGTAAGGGGAAGAGGAGAGAAGGGAAGAAGTAGGCACAAAAGGAGAGGAGGAGAAGAACGAAAGAAGTTCGGGGGGGGGGGGGAGGGGGGCGTTCGAGAAGCCTCGTGGAACCATCAGCAAAAAAGAGTCGAGAGACAGACATACAAACTCCCGAGTGGGAATAATAACACGATGTCGAACGGTGTCACACATAGCGCTGCCTGACACCGGCACTGCACCCCCCCACCCCCACCCCCAACCCGTAAGGGCGTCTTGCTTCTACGTCAGTCAAGACCGAGAGAAAGACTGGCCTTCTCTCATCGCCGCAAAACAGTCGCGTTGATTGAAAGCAAGTCCTCTGGGCACTTCAAAGGGGGGAGAGGGAGGGGGAGGGGATGCAAGAAGGGGGCGGGGGTGTCAGGTGTCAATCAGAATTCGGACCCGACACACATCATTGGCATCAAGGAGGGCGTCACACAGGGACGAGAGGGAGGGGGGGGATGGGTTGGGGCAAGCTTCTCGGGAGGAAGTAGGGGTAGGGGAGTGTGGGGGTAGGGGAGTGTGGGGGTAGGAACAGGGGGAGTGGAGTAGGGGTAGGAGTAGGAGGGTAAGGGAGGGGGAAGGGGGAGGGCGGGACTTGATAAGGACTTTTAAACGCTAAACGCCCTACTCACGAGGCGGTCATCGGCGTGTCCTTGGCTTCGTTAATTCAATTAGCGCCTTGACCCATTCTGGCCCGGCCGTTACACATTAGCCTCATTAGAACTGATGTTTTTGTTGCCTCCCCCCCCCCACCCCCCTTTCCCCTGCTTGCTTGGGAACTTAAAGACGCTAGTTAAGAGCTAATCATACCCAACGACGAAATGCACTAGCTGGTAATCAAGAATACAAATTGCTGAAGTACACACAACAAAAAAACTCAAATATACTTTCATACTCATACCAACAGACATCAAATATTAAAAATCACGATTCCGCTACGAAAAAAAAAATATAAACACACATCTTTCCTCACCCTAAAATATTAAAGGAATTACTATTATCAAAACTCGCAGACCGAAAATGGAGGCCATCGTGACAGTATTGGTCCCAAGACTAAATTACACTTGTATTCGAGTCTCATTCCCTCGGGCGTGATGGGGCTGATCACGTGACAGATTAAAGACGATGATGAGGCATAATTACGCGATTAGGAACGATGGACAGACGCACAAAAAGAGAGAAAACTGAGGGATGGAGGGAGAAAGAGAAAGGAAAGGAGAAAGGGGAGAGAGAGAGAGAGAGAGAGAGAGAGAGAGAGAGAGAGAGAGAGAGAGAGAGAGAGAGAGAGAGAGAGAGAGAGAGAGAGAGAGAGAGAGAGAGAGAGAAGAGAAGAGAGGAGAAGAGAGGAGAAGAGAGGAGAAGAGAGAAGAGAAGCGAAGGGAGAATGAATATAAAGAAACAAAGGCTATAAACATTCCCATGCACTCACACACAACGACACCACCCCCAGACACACCAGCGCACACATCCGCACGCGCGCGAGCCCACCGGATTTCGCCGAAACTGATGTTTTGGTGAAATCTTTAAACAAGCTTGACCCTTTCCTCCCCACCCTCCCCACCCTATGCCCTGTCTCCTAGGCTACCCCCCCCACCCCCCTGCCAAGGTCTTACCAATACACAGTGCCACAGAATAGGTGCCACGACTTATATGAACAAAGTTTGTATGAGGAAAGTTTGTTGTGTCGGTAGATGGCTCGCGGTCGTACCGTGGTTGGGCGGAAGGGGTGAAAAAAAACGGGGAGGAGGGGGGGTAGACAGTGGGGGGGGGCTAATAGGAGGAGGAGGTGGGGAGAAGGAGTAGGAGTAGATAAGAGATAAGTAGAAGTAGGAAGAATAAGAAAGGGGCTGGAAGAGATGGAGGAAAAGGGGGAGCGGGAGTGTGAGGTGGACGAAAGTGGAGAAGGAGCAGAGGGAGGAGTGGAGCGGGCGGAGAGGAGAGACCCGGGCGAGTGTGTTCAATGTTCAAGTATCGCAAACTCATGGACTTTCCAATACCATTACGTGCTTGAAAGCGAACGAGAATGCACGCTTCTCTTGATGCTCAATCCGAATACTACCACCGTCATTATCATCACAGAATTACTGACATCACCACGGGTCCCTATCACCATTATCAAATAAGCAGTTCGGGTATCACCATACACTACCACACCGTTTGTTCCGATCATAACAATTCCATCTGTGCTGTGAACATAACCACCATCTCCGCCGCGACAACAGTAATAACAATAACAATCACAGCAAGAGTAATACAGGGCCATAAACACCCATCCTACAATGCACAAACAACGCCCTTGCCCTGCTCCCGTCATGCCCCACCCCATCCTTTCTCCCTCTCCTGCCCTTGCCCCTTCTCCCCACCCTCTTCCTCCCCTGTCCTACCCTCTACTCCCTCCCTCCTTCACCCTGTCTCTCTTCCCTCCCCCCTTCCCCCTTCCCCGCCATACTCCACATCCCGCTGACACCCCGTCATTAGCAGAGACTTACGGGCGGAGGAAACACTCGGCGAAATTTATTGTCTTCCATCGTCTCCAGGACCTTACTCGGGGGACTTTCTCCTCCTCCTCCTCCTCCTCCTCCTCCTCCTCCTCCTCCTCCTCCTCCTCCTCCTCCTCCTCCTCCTCCTCCTCCTCCTCCTCCTCCTCCCCTTCCTCCTCCTTCAGGGGTCCTCCCACCCGCTTGTCTGGTATCCTTGTTCTGGCATCCTCGTATCATCAAGAACCTCCTGGTACACGGAAAACAATACCCCCTCCATCTCTTCTTCTCCTCCTTTTACCTCCTCTTCTCCATTTCCCCCCGACATCAGTTACCACCCAAGTCAACCCTTCGTCTGCCTAGTTTATCCTCCGAGCGTGCAGGGCGGCGCGTGCTTCGAGGGGGGAAGGTCTCCTGCGGTGACGGACGTGCATTTTCCTTTTTCCGGCGACCTGGGGGGGGGGGGGAATGAGCGTAAAACAAGGACACATTTCCATAACTCCCTCACTAATCCTCATCTTCTTTCCCCTGCTCCCATCTTCTATCCTCCAGAATAACCCATCTCCTCTTCTTCTCCCCTTCACTCACTCCCTCACTCTCCTCCACCATCTCCTTCGCCTCCTTCGAGAAATCTCCCGATAACCTCCACGACGCCCCCCCTTCCCCAGCCCCCTCCCCTCCCCCCTAACCCGAAGTGCGTCCCGGTGTCAAATCGAGTTGTTTTCTCCGGCGATTCGGATCTCTTACAAATCACTCGCATCCCCGGACACAACATTCTACTTAAACACGCGAGATATCCTCCGGGGGTGGCTACCGAGGGGACTACCGAGGAGATTCCCGTCACGTAGCCGATAGTAGTAGCAACAAGACACGGTCGCCTCTATATCTTTCTCCCCCTCTATGTCCTCCCTCTCGCCTCCGCCTGGTCTCTACCATAATATAATCTCTGCCACCCTCCCCTGTCCTCTGTCGCCCTCCCCTATCCACTTTCTCCCTATCCCTTGCCATCTTTACCGTCCTCGCCTATTCTCCTTACAATACTGCCACCCTCCCTTAACCTCCCTGCCATCCTGCTACCTTCTGCCTTCCCTGCCATTCTGCCGTTCCACCAACTTTACGCGCTTCTCTGCCATCCTGGACTCCTCCCCTGCCCTCCGTGGCGTAAACACCCTGCCCATACAAGGTCTTTCCACGTTCTTCGTCACCTGCCTTAAGAGGTAATCATCATCTCAGCTTACCGTGATCTGCCGTGACCCAGCGCGCCGTCACAACACCGCTCGTTCCATACCTGTGTGGAGAAAGGGGCAAGGTTAGACGATTCTTAAAAGTTTGCGAATGCATGCATTTTTACGGACACACACACACACACACACACACACACACACTTGCTAACGCTGAACACAGAGTCTCCATGTGCTCTGAAAGGTTACTTACGTGATTCCCTTGGAGAACTGACCCCCTCCCCCCCCCGTGTAATAAATTTGGAAACTAAAACCCCTAGACCTTTCCCTCGGGGGCTGGGGTAGGGGTAGGGGAAGGGGGTAGGGTATCTCGTGAAAGGACGTGACTGATAATCCAAAAAACAAAACGTGTTATTAAAAAAAAATCACACGAGGGGAAAGCTACCACCCATTTATGCCGGTCACCGACAAATCATCAAACATCAAAGCAAAAACAACATAAAATAACAGTAGGCACATAGAGAGAGAGAGAAAAAAATAAAAAATAAAAAGGTACTACCTTATCACACCCCTCAATAACAGCAATTACTCGGCATTCAAGGGCGCGCAACAATGCAGGGTGATAAAGAAAATACGTTCTCCCGCACAGCGCAAGCCATCACTATCCCGGGAAAATAAGACCGGTATTATTTTCGTAAACAGACCCAAGTTCTCGAAACTCCCGCAACTTCGCCACGATTCCCATAATGCAGCCGGACTGCCAAACAACTCCGGCTCAAGATGAAACCGCAACAATAAAGATAATGGTAATAATAATAATAATAATAACATTTATAACAATAACGACGATGATAATGGTGGTGAGGATATTGATATTGTAGAAGTAGTAGAAATAGTAGTAGTTGTAGTAACAATGATAATAAACTCAATAAAAATAATAAAAACAATGATAACAAAAACAGTAAGAAAATAATGATGAGAAAAAAAATATTGAAAAAAAAAAAATATATATAATAGTCATGGCTACAATGATATGATGATGATAATACCTGATTATTACAATAATAACAGCAACAACAGTGAAAGATAATAACACGACTAAGAATGATAATAACAGTATAAGACAATGAAAAACAATAAATTACCGAAGCAGGATTCTGCGGTTTGTGATAAAAATGGAGAAAAAAGACAGGTGTGTGAAACCAAAATGCCAACACCTGAGGCCAAGGACTGACGGGTGGAAGCGAGACGAGAATTTAGGCGAAAAGTGAGGAAAGGGAGAGAGGAGGAGAGAGGAGGAGAGAGGAGGAGGAGGAGGAGGGGGGGGGAGGAGGAGGAGGAGGAGGAGGAGGAGAAGGAGGAGGAGGAGGAGGAGGAGGAGGAGGAGGAGGAGGAGGAGGAGGAGTAGGGGTGGGGAGAAGAAGGAAAAGGGAGGAGATAAAAAGAGACATGGAGAAGAATGAAAAGATAAGGAGGGGGGGAGAAGGAAGTGAGGCGACGGAAAAGAGAGAAAGGGAAGGAGGAGAGGGAAAAGAGAGAAAAGGGAGAGGAGGGGGAGGAGAGGAAGTTAGTTACTGTACCACCGAAGGACAGTATCCAGCGGACAATGAAGTAGTCACGACAACATGAAACAATTGCGGTGTTGGGGAGGGGGGGAGGGGTGGTTCCTTAAGGTGAGCCACTGGCAATAAAAGCAACTGGCAACTGGAGCAGAAACGTGCGTTACTTGACATTGGGTGATCTATCGCCGTTTTATAAGGGGTGTCCGAGAAGGTCCTTCGAGACCGCTATATATAAAAAAAAACCCGTCTAATTGTGACTTTAAACAAAAACAAACCTTATCGGCCCCGTCCCCCCCACACCCCCTCCCCCTCTCTCGACGACACGCGCCACGCCAGCTCGAGATCCATCTGCGAGGCCATGGCTGTCGATCCGCAGACCAATTAACGCCGGCCCGCAAGCGGCGTTGATGGACAAGAGACGACTGGTGGCGTTGAGGCGCGGCAGGTGCGGCGCCCACGCGAGCAACGGCGAGGAGGGGGACAACGCGGACGAAGGGAAAGAGAAACAAAAGCGAGAAAGTTCCCATGGAGATGGAGAGGAAAGAAAGACGGGGCACGAAACACGAAACCGCCAGACGAGAGAAGCAGCAACAAATAACGACCGAAATAAAACGAGGAGACAAAAGCCGGAAAAGACGAGTGAAAAAAAAGACGAAGCGGGAAGGCAGAAATGAAATACGAATGTAGCCCAAGGAGCGACCTACTTCTTGCCCTACTCCTAATCCCCTTCCCCCCCTCCTCCCTCCTCCCCCAACCCGTCCTGCAAGGAGAACCACCAACCCTAATTACGGGCCGAGAGCCGAGCGCGCCGAGGCCAGACGCCAGACACTCGCGGCCACCTCTCCGAGTGCGAATAAACAAACGAGGGCGTGAGTGCGACACCCTTCGGCGACGCTGCACGACCGACGCGCAGACGACGGACAGCCAGCAGGCGCAAGAAGAGGGGGTGGAGGGAAGGGAGAGTCTTCAGGGCACCATGACACGGGCTGACGGGCCGAGATAAGAGGGGATGATAGGGCGTAACGACGGTGCTATCCGCGACTTCTCGTGTTGTGTGCCAGCCGGACAGACGGACGAGGCTCCCTCTCACCTCCCCCCTTCCCCCCTCTCTCTCTCTCTCTCCTCACCCCTTCCCCCTACCCCACCTTACGACCACAAGCTGTGTGTCATCGTCGCTAACCTCCTCGTCGCGTCGTGCATCAGCCGACAGAGATTACGATGCCCACGATTTGGAGAATGGCCGAGGCGGCGGCGGCGGCTCCGCGATACGTCACTCGCGGCAAAGAGGGCGAGGCGTTTATCTCGACTTCCATTAACCACAGCCAAAAGGAGCGAAGAAGGTACGGCCTGCGCCAGCGAGAGACAAGGAAACCCACTAAGCCAAAAAGACCAACTGCAGAGAAACAAGCTAACACACGCACACACACACACATACCGCACATAAACAAGACAAAACGACGAGATAAAGCGTCAGCACGCACGTCCCCCAGCTGACCGACCCACACCACAGTGAAGGAAATACAGAAACGCCGGGGCAGACACACAGACACACACAAACGGGCAAACAGAGAAACAAAACACAATCGCACAAAACGAAACAAACACACGACGCAAGGACAAGATAAAACAGACCGCCCCGCCACAAGGCTTCGTCCACCGCCCCGCGCCAAAAGGCCCTATCAGCACTTCTGGCAAAGGCGGGGGACGGAGCAGACGCCGACGAATATGGAAATACGAACTATGAATGAGAGGGAGAGAGAGAAAGGCGAAGGGGAACTGTTAAAAGGCGTGACGGACGTAACAGGAAAGAGAAAGTCATGAACAAAAGAATATCAAATCACTAAGATGATAAAGGCGATGAAAAAAAAAGAAAAAACAAAACAGAAAGAGGAAGAAAAATAAAGGAAAGAAATGGACACGAGAAACAACGCTAATATCACCGGAGTGTCCATCCTCCCCCCCTCCCCCCCTAGCCTCTACTACACGGCGAGCAGCTATTTACAAGAATTACTCGACAAAACACATTGAATTGTGAGGCCAACTCCATGTGCGTTGTCATGGCCTTGTTGCACCATTATTAACTTGCCTCTAATGACGGCTAATCCCCCCTACCCCCCCTTTAACCCCTCCCCCTTCACTCCCTCATCCCTACTTCCAACTACCCCTTAACCCCCCCCTCCTCTCTTCCACACCCCCGCCCCTTCCCCTTCCCCTCATCCCCTACCCCCTCCCCTTCCCCTCCTCTCCCCCTCATCCCCTACCCCCTCCCCTTCCCCCATCATCCCCTCCTCTCCCCCCTCTCCCACCCCTCCCCCTCCCCTACATTGTTTTGAACCGAAGCTGGTCGAAGGACAGTTAGCGTTACCCTGTAATCATCATACAAAAAAGGTGTTATTTCCAGCATGCATGTTATTCCCGTTGCACTTGCACTTTTCGAAAAAAAAAAAAAAATCCAGCGCCGATAAAATACAAACACAAACGCGTATAAAAGAAAAAAAAAGAAGCGAGCAAAAACAGATCGCCGCAAAAAAAAAAAAAAAAAAAAAAAAAAAAAAAAAAAAAAAAAAAAAAAAAAAGACATAAAAACAAAACGAAAAACCAAAGAACACAAAAAACCGACACAAAAACAAAAACAAACACAAAAAAAACGACATAAAACCAAAAAAAAAAAAAAAAAAAAAAAAAAAGAGAAGACCGACAATAACAACAACAACAAAGAACTAAAAGCGAGCACCTAATTGAGTCCCGGAAGCCGCGTTCATCCAGACTTGAAATTCACGAGAGCTTAGCCCTTCGGTGAGCTTGCCTGAGGCTTCACGCAGCTTTTTTTTTTTTTCTTTTGTCTGAGGCTTCTGTTGACATTTCACCACAAGCACCGCCAGGACCGCTCGCCGCTTCTGCAGTTGCTTTTGCTTTTACTACTGTTCCCGTTTGCAAGGTAAAGTTAAAACATTTCTTCTTGTTTTAGAAAATGCTTTTTTTTTGGTAAACTTTTAATTTACAGTTATCACTATCTATCGTTATACATTCTCTCTTATTTTTTTTTTTACATTGTTCTCTACCTGCACTTCCTCGTCACTTACCATACGCCGACAAGAGAGAAGGTAAAGAACGTGAAACAGAAACAGAAAGATACAACGAAGAGAAAACGAGGCGCGAAAGAGAAAGCGAAAAAAAAGTTAACACGAGAAAGAAAGAAAGAAAAAAACGATAAAAGAGACAACAAAAGAAAACGGAGAAGAGGAAAACACACGCAGAAACGGCAAACAAAACAGTCACAACGAAACGACAACGAAACGCCACGCCGACACCTGGAGGAGGATCACTCGCCGGCGTCCATCTCGAGGCGCGGACGGGGACGAATGAGCTGTAATCCGGAAGATACTCGCGTAATCCCACTTATCCCGGATTACAGGGTCGCGGGGGTTCAGCCAAGGGTCCGACTGAGGAGGTTGAGTAGAGGAGAGCGGAGCACGGGAGGGGAATAAGAGGGGAGGGGGAGGGGAATAGGAGGGCGAGGGCGTGGAGGGGAATAGGAGGAGGGCGAGGGAGTGGAGGGGCATAGGGCGAGGGAGAGGGGGCGGGTGGGTATGGGGCATGGGGTGAGGGATGGGGGTGAAGGGCGTGGAGTGACGGCGGGGGTTGAGAAGATTTTCCCTTCCAATGACATGACAGCAGAATAAACAAAAGTAAAGCCTTTGAAAATGAAGCAAACCGTATCAATATATGTTAATAACAGTGGATTAAAGCACAGTGATACCCTCCTCCTCCCCCCCTAAAAAAAAAAAAAAAAGAAAAAAAAAAAAATTCAAGACGACTTAAACAAACTACTTACCTTCACACTTCCTCCCCTCCATCTCCCCTCTCCACGTCACTCCTTCCCCTCTCTTTCTCTCCCCTCTGATTTCGGCTTTTGAACTCCTTGCTCATTACCTATTCCCATAAAGATAATAAAATTTTTTTTTTTCATCCCTCTCTCTCTTCTCTCTCTCTCTCTCTCTTCTCTCTTCTCTCTCTCTCTCTCTCTCTCTCTCTCTCTCTCTCTCATCTCTCTCTCTCTCTCTCTCTCTCTCTCTCTCTCTCTCTCTCTCTCTCTCTCTCTCTCTCTCTCTCTCTCTCTCTCTTCCTCATTCTTCTCCAGAATTCGCCAAAAAGTCGTAAGTGCTCTTTCGGATCCAGCACTGATTTGCTCCCCTCGCGTGTTTGTTTTGACAAGAGATCTATGCTCGTGCGCTTTTCCCCTCTACGTCTTGTTTATCTTTCTCAGCTCGCTCCCCTCTCCCTTTTCCCCCTCATCCCCCCCCCCCTTTTCTCACTCACCACTTTCGCCTCCCCTTCTATACCCTTCTTTTCCAAATCTTTGCTTTCTAAACACCCTATAACTTTCCCCCTGCGCGTCACACAACCAGTAAAGCTGAGAACAACAGAGGCCAAACACACACGCATACACGCACACAAGAGACGCACATGCACGCACACGCACACACACGCACACATACCGTTATTCTGCTTCACATGAACAAATGTAATACGGCCATCCAGCGCAATTCCTTCTGGGCCAAAACACGTTCTTCTAGCACTTAGCACACTCGTTATGAGTCCAAACCACCAAGTTATTCTCATTACATAAACACCAAATAACCCTTTAATCATAAATAACACTTGCCACAGTTATTACAACCCCCTCTCCCCCCTCCCCCCTCCCTCCCTTCCCGACTGGTCCCCCTGCTCCCCACCACCCTAACCCCCTACCCCCACCCCAACCCTCGCCCCGCCTCTCTCACTCCTCACTCCTCACGAGACACCATGAATGAGTCCCCGAGCTGACTCACCCGATGACGTCACAACCGGCATGCAGATGAGGCAGACTCACCCCCCTACCATCCCACCCCCCAAGCAACCCCCCCTCCACTCCACTCAAGCGCCAACGAGCGTCTCTCTCTGCCAAGTATCCCACGGATGTTAGAATCTTTGTCTCAAGGTTATTTTCTTGTCTTGTTCTTGAGCCTACTCTCCTCCCCTGCCCCTTGCCTCTTGCCCCTTTCTCCCTCCCCCCTGCTTCGCCCCCCTTCGCTTTCCTTTACTTTCATTTTCCTTTCCTTTCCTTTCCTTCCCTTTCCATCCCTTCCCTTCCCTTTCATTTTCCCTTCCCCTGCCCCTTTGACCCTTAGCACTTCTCCCCCTTCCCCATCCTCAGCCCATTAACTTCCTAGCTTCCCCTTCCCTTTAACTCCCCTTCCCTCCTCCTCATCCCTAACCCTTTCTCTCTCCCTTTCCCTCCCCCTAACCCCTTCCCCTCGCCCCTCTCCCGTCCTCCCCCTCCCCTTGCCTCACATTCCCTAACCGTGCTCTGAATTTTCCTGTCCCTTACATATCATTAACAAAAAGAGATACACGAACATTACTTATATCTTTCCTGAGGGGGAGGAAGGCGGCCCTTTCTGCGTATAGGGGAGGAGGCCAAGCAGGTGCGAGCATAAATTAGTCCTGTGTCCGTGTATCACCAGCGAGGAAGGGGAGAGAGAGGAGAGGAGGGGGAGGGAGGAAGGGGAGGGGAGGTAGAAGAGGAGAGAGGAAGGAGAGGGGAGGTAGAAGAAGAGAGAGGAAGGAGAGGGGAGGTAGAAGAGGAGAAAGAATGGGGAGGGGAGGCAGAAGGGAAGAGAGAAGGAAAAGGGGATGGATGAAGGGGAGGGGAGGCAAAAGAGGAGTAAAGAGGGGGGAAAGAATGAGAGAAAAGGAGAAATGAAGAGAGGATAGGCGGTGGAGGAAACAAGGCAGGTGGGGGAAATGAGGGAGAAAAGGGTCAGGGGGATGGGAAGGAGAAGGGGGAGGTGGAGGGGACAAGTAAGGAAGGTGTGGTGGGGGTATTTGGCTCTTATTAATGTTACACTTCCCTGTGTGCTGACGCTCCTGCCTGATAATGATGGTTCCCTGTCCTTATCTCACGGATTCGTTATTTTTTTTTCAAATGAGGTTACAAGGGATGCCTCCTTTCCCCTCCTCCGCCTCGTACAGATCGCATATAAAAAAAAGACAAAAAAAAACAAAATTGGATTTCTATTTATCTCTCCTTCATATCACTTCTGGGAAACAGAAATAACGCGCGCAGATCACATTCCCGGCAACCAGAAATGACGTGGACGAATCTCCCCTGTTACTACACATGTGTTTCGAGACCTCCCCTTCTCTCTTCTCCCCCTCTACCCTCCGCTGCTACCCCCTCCCGCCCTCTCCTCCACCCCTACCCTCACCTCTACCTCCCTCTCTCCTCTCTACTGCCCCCGTCCCCCCTTCCCCCACCTCCCCCTCTCCTCTCTACTGCCCCCGTCCCCCCTTCCCGCACCTCCCCACCTCCCCTGCACTCCTCTCACCTCACGCATCTGTTCCCACCTGCGCGACCGATGCTCGTCCCACGCTCAACCCGGAAGCGACTAGTTCGTTTCCCGGCCACTACCCCAACCGCGGCGCTGCTGTTGCTACTTACCGACGCTACACGCTCAACACGACCTCAAATTCACGAAATTGTGAGAGAGAAAGGAATAAAAATAATATAAAAATTACAATTTAAATCATTAGACCCAAGAATCGCGCCTAGATCTTTTTAGTAATTTTCTCTCTCTCATTATCTCGACTCGACAGACGAACATCTTACTCATTCCGGGAATAACGAATCGCCGCCAAGATTCTCATCCAACAATCACGAGCCGGAAATGAGTTATAGGAAGAAGGGAGGGGGGGCGGCAGAGGTAGTAGTGGTAGTAGTAGTAAAAATAATAATAACAACGACAACAACAATAATAATAATAGTAATAATAATAACAATAATAATGATACTAATGATAATGATCATAATAACAAGAACAACATCAATAATGATAAAATAATAATAACCACAACACAAGGACCAGCATCAAGCAGCAACAACAACGACAATAACAAATAAACAGAGACACTGAGACGAAATATATATATATATTTTTAAAACTTCAAAACATACCAGAAGAAACCAGAAGGAGAAGGTGGGTGGACGAGAGTGGGCGGCGGGGAGTGGGCGGCGGGGAGTGGGCGGCGGGGAGTTCATTAATTATGATTCTTTGTTTGTTCGAGTCGGTAGTAACGCCCCAGGGCAGGCGGTGTGAGGCTGAGGAGAGGGATGGCGAGGGAGTAGGGTGGGGGGGGAGAGAATCTTGAAGAAACGACGATGGATAGGAAGGAAGTTGATGGATGAGGAAAACGGGAAGAGAAAGAAAATGAGAGGGATGGGAGACAGAGGGGGAGAGAGAGAGAGGGGAGAGAGAGAGAGAGAGAGAGAGAGAGAGAGAGAGAGAGAGAGGAGAGAGGAGAGAGAGAGGAGAGAGGAGAGAGGAGGGAGAGAGAGAGAGAGAGAGAGAGAGAGAGAGAGAGAGAGAGAGAGAGAGAGAGAGGAGAGAGAGGGAGATAGAGAGATGAGAGAGAGAGAGAGAGGAGAGAGAGAGAGAGAGAGAGAGAGAGAGAGAGAGAGAGAGAGAGAGAGAGAGAGAGAGAGAGAGAGAGAGAGAATAAATCCGCAAAACTTACATCAGGCTATATAGAAAAAAATCACAAACACGCGTATTTATTAAACCCCATCCGCACTACGTCTCCTCGACGCCGAATAAACGCGCCAACAACTTTCAAAACGCGTATAACAGCAAAATTATCCGAGTTCGTTACTCACCCTCCAAACTCGCCCCCCCCCCCCCGCCCTAACTTCGTGCCTGACAATGTTGCTGATCGATGCTTTTGTAAGGCGAGAGTGAGCGATAAACAAGGTCCCGGGGAAGATGAATTTAGCAAGTTAGCCTTCTTGCAGGAGGAAAAAAACCCGGCATAAACGGCACTGAATAATTTCGAGGTGTAATTGACGCGTCTTGATTTAAAGTTTTCGTCAACTCTTTCATCAGAAATATTACGGGTTCCTTTGGCGTACCTTCCCTCCTCCCCCTACGAAAAAAAACACCCGCTTTCTTTCTTCTAAATTACCATACTTGAATTATAATCATATTTTGAGAAAGATAAAAAAAAAAGAAATCGAGAGAAAAGTCGACCAAATAAAAATGTATGAATTCCATCCGAAGAATCTGGCCGGAACTGTGAAACGAGTCTATAAAAAGGGACGCGATTCCGATTAAAAAAAATATATATATATGCTAATTTTATTCAATTAATTACAAACGAGTTTTCTTTTCTTATCTACCAACAATCTTCACGGTCTCGGGAGTTTAGTTTAGGCCTTTTGAATATCACTACTCTTAATTAACGAACGTCTTTCGTCGGCCCTTCCGAAATCGCAGGTCGTTCAGTTCAGGCGCCGTTCACGTGTTCCTGTCACGGCTCGTTCGCGCAAGATGGCGCCGCGACCCGTGATGGATATCCCCCCCCCCCTGACACCTCCTCTAACACTCGCCTCCTGCACGAGAAAATAATCAATCGCAATTTGCCATTGTCAGCGTCATCACATACGTCTTCCAACTTTCTTTAACATTCTCCTCGCCCATTCTCTCTCTCTCTCTCTCTCTCTCTCTCTCTCTCTCTCTCTCTCTCTCTCTCTCTCTCTCTCTCTCTCTCTCTCTCTCTCTCTCTCTCTCTCGCACTTCACTCGCTTTCTCCCGGCCGTCCACTTAAATAATTACGGACTTGCGAAGGGCCTTAATAACTTTATTTACCTCATTACCTCACAACTACTGGTTCCCTCAATCCCTCCCCTTCCTTTCCCCTCCCCTCACCCCTCCCCAATGTCCAGCCGCTGACTAGATCTTAATTGAGGGACTAATGGCACCGCCAGACATACCCATTTCCCTATTTACATCCGCTACAAGATTTTTTGATTGAGCGGCCAGAGAGGGAGAAAGAATGGGGGAGGGAGAGGGAGAGGGAGAGGGAGAGGGAGAGGGAGAGGGAGTGGGAGAGGGAGGAAAGGAGGGAAGGAGGGAGGGAGGGAAAGAGGGAGAGGGAGTGGGAGAGGGATGAAAGGAGGGAGGGAGGGAGGGAGGGAGGGAGGGAGGGAGGGAGGGAGGGAGGGAGGGAGGGAGGAGAGGAGAGAGAGAGAGAGAGAGAGAGAGAGAGAGAGAGAGAGAGAGAGAGAGAGAGAGAGAGCGAGAGAGAGAGCGAGAGAGAGAGAGAGCGAGAGAGAGAGAGAAAGGGAAAGAGAGAGAGAATAAGTTGAACACAGACAAGGGACATAACCAGCGAACATACACCCGCACCGACCCCACCGTCCACGCATCCGAGACCCGCCCACAACCCCGCCCATACAGCACCCACGGACCCCAGCTCGCGCCCACCCCCACCCCACCCCCACCTCCGCCCGCCGACACAATGGTTGCAAATTAAGCCGCTTAAACGCACCTGCTAACTATGGGTGTTTGACGGACGCACGCCCTTTCTCCCCCGGCTTGTGTGCAGGGCGCTTACAACGCTAGACATGAGCGCTCGTTACGCCTCAGAAAAGGATTACACCTTCTTAATCCCAAACGAAGGGGATTTAACGAAATTCCTACCGCGTGACGCACATCGAATAATAAACAATGGCACGGATTTATTTTCTCCTGACTTTTAGGTCCCAGCTATCTCTGCCATATGTCTCTCCTGCTCTACCGTGACACGACGCCTCACCGTGACAGCCCCGCGACCCCCCATGACACCTCCTCCGCCAGTGATGCAGAGAAGGTCCGCTCCAGATCCCCTAGCCCCCCACCCCCCCAGGTTCGAAACGGTGCTGTTAAACGGAGGATGGAGATGAAGGGAAACAGTTACGATGGCCAATATGCATGGATGTCGCTTACCACGCTTTTCTCTTTTCTCTCTTACCCCTCTAAACGCCCCCTCCTTCCTTCCTTCCTTCCTTCCTTCTCCCCCTAATCTCTCTCTCTCTCTCTCTCTCTCTCTCTCTCTCTCTCTCTTCTCTCTCTCTCTCTCTCTCTCTCTCTCTCTCTCCCTCTCTCTCTCCCTCCCTCTCCCTCTCCCTCTCCCTCTCCCTCTCCCTCTCCCTCTCCCTCTCCCTCTCCCTCTCGAACTTTATCCTCGCCCCACCTTCTTACTCCCCAACCCCAAGATATTAGCATGTCCAACTCTTAGCAAGAACGTAGAGTACATCCCCATAACTGAAAAAAACTAGAAGATACAAAAAAAAAGGGGGGGGGGTACACACGTGACACAAGATCGCAAAAACGTCCCAAAAAAACTCTCATGATAACTCACGCGATCCTCAAAGCGTACCGCCCCCCCCCCCCTGTCACGCTCCTCCATGTACAACAAACGTAACAACATTCTCTCTCTGTCACAGTTACGCCCAAGGGAGGACAGGCGGACAAGTGCAGCGATGTTTTCCGTAAAAAAATAAACGTATTGACTCTTTCATTCAGGGCAGAGTGGAAAAAGAAAGAAAGAAAGAAAGAAAGAGAGAGAGAGAGATTTGTGTGTGTGTGTGTGTGTGTGTGTGTGTGTGTGTGTGTGTGTGTGTGTGTGTGTGTGTGTGTGTGTGTGTGTGTGTGTGTGTGTGTGTGTGTGTGTGTGTGTGAGTGTGTGAGTGTGTGAGTGTGTGAGTGTGTGAGTGTGTGAGTGTGTGAGTGTGTGAGTGTGCGTGCGTGCGTGCGTGTGCATGTGTGTATTGTATCTGTATATCTGTATATGTGGATATGTATATATGCATAGATTATGTATACATGTATGCCCATATACATATATACATATACACCTATACATATGCATACACATAAATACCCACATACATATACATACGCACACACATATATCTTAGTAAAGTTTTCCGTCCAAGCGAGTCTAGACACATGTGATCACAAGAGGGTTCAAGTCTTCTCAAACTCCATTTAAAAACTTTGTCAAGTCCGCATTTAAGTCGTCTAATAAAAGGTAATACGATGCAAGTGAGCCATTCTTATGAAGAGAACTGCTCGGGGCACTTTCTCTCTCCTTCCCCTTCCTGTTTGTCTTTGTCTGTCTCTCTTCCCCTTCTGTCTGTCTGTCAGTCTGTGTGTCTGTCATTGTTCCGTGCAAGAGCCTCAATCTGCCTGTGTCTGTGTCTTCCCGCCAGCACCTTTCCATACGTTGCAATATACACATGCGTTGCAATATATACACCCCAGAGTGAGGGTAGACGAGAAGGTGGGACGAAGGGAGATAGGTAGAGAAGAGAAGGAGAGAGAGGGAGGGAGAGGAGACAGAGAATAAAGCCAAGAGATAAGAGGCGGAAAGTGAGGAACAAAAGAGAGATGGGGGCAAGGAAGCAAGAGAGAAAGACGGATAATGGAAATTGTAATAAGCAGCCGAGCTCGCTTTGAGGCCCGAGACCCAAGAGGTGCCTGCCTGTCGCCGCGCAACCAAACCAAGGGCCGTGTTTACGTCCGCTGATGAATCCGCTTAGGCGTTTTTGCAACGACTGGCATCCGCCGAACGGGACGGATCGCCGCGTTCGTTCACGTCTCCACCACGACCTCTGGTTACGCTTTTATAGTCACTGAAGTGGCGGGTTAACTACGCGGAAATGACACCCATATCATAGTAAAACAAGGATGAAAACAAACAAAAGTAAACGAGAGCATCGCTGACGCAGTGACATAAAATCGACACTAAAAAATCTGGGGGAAAAATTGGCAACGATTCGGACAATACCGAGGCCGAGAACGAGGTCATGCGTGAATAAAACATCCAGAGCGCGGGAGAGCATAATAATAAAATAAACACATTCTTCTTTTTTTCAGCCCTTTATACAAAAGACGGAATGTATATTTAAAAAAAAGAGACTTTTCCAATACGTGATGATGATTCATTTGTTCATGGTTGGTGAAGCCTGCTCCTGCTCTTACCCATTTCCATGCGCACACTTTCCAACCCCTTTCACCTCTCTTCTTCCTCCTCTTCCTCTTCCTTCTCCCTCTCCACCTCCTCCATCTTCACTCTCCCCCCCCCCCACCCTCTTCTTCCTGCTCCTTCCCTACCTGTTTCACCCCTCTCCTCTCCTCCTCTCTCCTCCTCCTTCCTCCCACACACCCGCAACCCACGGACGACCACACACCACGCCACATACGCCCATCACCACCGCCCGTGTAGTAGCGGCGTGTCAAGGGGTGGGCGGCGCGAATGAACGCTGCCCATCAAGCGGAGACAAAAGGGTAAACGAATACCCTAACCGTGATACATTACGATTACATTAGCATGACGATGGCGGCGCTGGCTTTCCACGCTCCCACTCCGGGCGCCTTGGCACTGGGGGCACCGCGGTCGCCGCGCACACAGCGAGTGACTAGTGACCTTTCTTCTTGTCTTCGTTCACCGAAAACGTAAATCAGGAGCTAGTCCGTTAATGATTATGGGAAAACTCAGGCACTTGAGGGTTACGGCTTCCGGTGTATACCAGGAGAGGAGAGGAGAGGAGAGGAGAGGAGAGGAGAGGAGAGGAGAGGAGAGGAGAGGAGAGGAGAGGAGAGGAGAAAGGAGGAGAGAGGAGAGAGGAGAGATGAGAGAAGGGAGGGGAAGGGAGAGGAAAAGAAGAAGTAAGAGAATGAACGGGAAGGGGAATAGGGGGGGGGGGCAAGAGATAGCCTGACCCTCTCCTTCTTATTCAAGAGCAGGTAAACAGCGTGCTTACCGTGCTGCCCGAGACGCCATCGCCGGCAAGCTTCCTGCAAGTCACCGTCTACGCTTAACCCTTTGAAGCCTGGATAAGAAAATACTTTTTTTTTTTTCTCTCTCTCTCTTTTAGATGAATATAAATAGAGCGATTAGCGCACGGCGTTCGAGTTTCCATTGTGGGCAAAGGAGGGGCGGGGCAGCGACGCAGAAATTAGGCCTAGTCACGATTAATTACATAACGGCACCAGCGCATCTCGAGACCAAAAGGAGGAGCCGAGAGTATTACTCCTATTATAATACTGAAATTAATACCAACACTTATATCAATGCTGAAGACAACGTTAATCATAGCAAATAACAGCAACACCAACAGAAAGAATGGTATAACGATAATGATAATAAACATAAGCAAATTCACAAAAGAAGAATCAATACGTTACAAGAATCAACCGAGACCCACAAGAACCGAGTCGACAGAGAGCCACAAAAACTCCAGAACACTCCACAAGAGTTCAAGAGTTCGAGATTCGAGAGCCGCCCCGCCGCCCGCTGTCCCCAGGGAGTCGAAAAGAGCAACGAGTCGCAAGCAAGATGGCGGCGGGCGTGGGGGGGGGGGGCAGGGGGCGGCCAATAACGGCCCTTCCATCGCCTCATCACACCCGAGGTGATCGCCGCGTGCAGTTTTGACACGAACACGCCCATTAGAGTTCCTTGGGGGCGTGGGAAAGGATCGACCAGTGGGAATGTGGGCGTGGGAACGACTCACAAGCGGGCGCGGGCGGAAGAACAGATGGCATCGCGGCTGGTCTGCGGGTCAATCACGAGACATCGGTCGACTTAATCATGTGATTATAATCATAACACTCGATACTTCATAACGGCCCTCTCCCCCTCCCCATGCACCTTCTCTCCCCTGATACCGAGAGAGAGAGAGAGAGAGAGAGAGAGAGAGAGGAAGGAAGAAAGAGAAGAGAGAGGAAGAAAGAGAGAGAGAGGGGAAGACTAGGAAAGCGGAAGAAAGTGAGAAAGAGAGAGAGAGAGGAAGAAAGAGAGGAAGAAAGAGAGAAAGAGTGAGAAAAAGAGCGAGGAAGGAAGAAAGAGACGAGAGAGGAAGAAAAAGAGAGAGAGAGAGGGGGGGAGGATCAAGAGACTGCGAAATGAGAATCTGGCATTCCATTCTCGCGCACATACTCAGATCAGCATCCGTATAATAATAAGAAAAAGAAGGAGAAAAAACAAGCGCGCAACCTGCCCCTCCCCCCCTATCCCCACCCTCCTCGCGATCTCACCTGTCAATCACGCGCGAAATCTAGCATGACACCCATGTCCTGTCGCCGCCGCTCCCGCTTAAAAAAAAAAAAAAACTTTTCCGCGATCTGCTCCGCCGCTCGCGCATACCGCCGTCATAATTCCGTGTTTTTTTATTATTATTGTTATCATTTATTCCGGCTATCTGGGCCACGGAACCCGATCGACCGCGCCGCCGCCTCCCTACCCCCCCCCCCCCTCATCCGTCCTCTTCATTCGCATCAATCTCCGAGCAAATAACAATTTCCTCATCTCCCGTATCCTGAGCTCATCTCCGCCTCGCCTTGTTTTCCGTCCCGCGCTTCTTTTTTCTTTATTCATCTATTTATCTCTCTGGTTGTTTTTCTCCTTTCATTCATTATCTGGCAGTTCCCTTTTCGCCTGTCACTCGAAAAGGCATCATTATCATGGCCGCATTATCAACAGGACGATTATTACAGCCGTTGTTCTTCTGTTGCTGCCGCTGTTGTTTTGCCGCTGCTATCATTATCCATTTCCTTTTCTTAGTCCAATTTCTTAACTTAACCCCCCCCCCTTCTACGCTCAAAGGATGCTGGCACCGGGAGAGAATGTACTCTGCCCCGCGCTCGCTCACTTCCTCCTCAAGTAGGGAGGCCTCGTAGAATTTCACTTCCTCCTGTCGACCCGACCTGCTTCTGCTTTTCCTGCTGACCTATCTCGCGGTTTTCTCTTGTTATTCTCCATTTCTGCTTCTGATGTAAGGAGTGTAAAGCATAATCGATTACCGACCTACATGACTCGTCTTCTAAATCTTCCCTTTTCTGGCATCCTCGGCCGCTAAAGATGCTCTCCCAACTCTCCCGCGAGGTGGCCGGGTGGATGGGCGCCCTATATCACACAAGGGGCGGCGTAATTGCACGGGGCGGTGCCATTCCCATGCCCCTACGCGCGCGCGCGCGCACAAAGGAGTGATATACCGCCGCCAAAGATTCTCTGACCCTAATCTTGCACGTTTCCTTTTGTCTCTTCTCCGTTCCTTCTTCCTCTCCTCCTACCTCCTACCTCTCCTCCACATTTCCTTATCTCCATTCTAACCAGTGAGACTCGCAGCCGAATTTGTTTAAATGAGTGGCACTGTTCTCACGAAGTCCCGGCTGACCGTGAAATCCATATTAATGCCTCCAGACGCGGAGGAGGAGGAGGACGAGGAGGAGGAGGAGGGCGAGGGGGCCTCGAGGGGGCCTCAAGGGGACTAGGGAGGGGGAAGGGACGGAGGAAGAGGAGAGGGTGTGGCTCGGCCGCGTTTCTGACTCGCAAAGAAAGACCAGAATTTGCATCAGCTCGGTCGTAATACCGTATGCGAACAATTAATTATGTATTATTCCTTAGCTGGCTTTCTCACGACGAAGCCTCCGTGTTGCGCAAAGGGATCCCGAAGCCCACGCGGCTCTCGGGGAACAGATCGCTTTATTAAATACGATCTTTTCTATCTCCCGAAGGCGACCAATCATTTCAGAAAATACGTCGCACGGGTAGAGGAGACGAGAACGACAAGGTGAAAGAGAAAGGAAGATAATCACGAGAAAAAGGAAAGAAAGAACGTAGACAGAGGGAGAGGAGATAGTGACGAAGGGAAGACACGAACGGACGCCAGTGACATGTACCTGCTACAAATGCACATCAAGTCATCGAGTCAGGCAGAGAATATTAAACAAACGACTCTGACAGGTAGAGAGCAGTGCATGACACCTACATGACCTTTCTGCAGAGGTGGGCATACAGTCGTCATGCTAAATGGGGGTATTGGCATCCATGTCAATGATGTGGGAAAAGGACTAAGAGTTTGAAGAAGGAAAGTCCAAAGATGGAAGGGGGAAGGTGGAAGGGGGAAGGTGAAAGGGGAGAGGAATGGCAGGCGAAGAGAAAGGAAGGGGGGAAGGGCAGAAAGAAGATCGCAGAGAAGGAGCGAAAGAGATACAGTGGCAGAGAGGTCATCGAGGGAGGAGGAAGAAAGAGAAGATGGATGAAGACATCGAGTATGGCCATGAGCAGTCCACTTCAAACCCGATTCTCCCGTCACTCCTTATCTCTTCCTCCTTAAAGGGGGACGCACACACACACACACACACACACACACACACACACACACACACACACACACACACACACACACACACACACACACACACACACACACACACACACACATAAAACATACTTCCCATCCTTTCCCCATACCGCTGCCGACGCCACAAACACACACACACACACACACGCACGCAAATACAAACACACGCACATAAAACGGGTGGCCTCTGCAGTGCGGTCTAATACTCCCTAATCGCCATCCATCAATCCACACGTCTGCGGACCCGTCATCCACCTCCCCTCCTCCCTTCCCCTCCCCCCCTCCCCCCACACCCACACACTCCACTCTGTGATGACCGCGACGTCGAGCCCAATTGCAAGGGGATGGGTGGGAGGTAGGGGGATAGGGGGGTGGGGAAAGCAAGAGAGGAAGAGGGAGGGTAAGGGGAGAAGGGAGGGGAGAGGGAGAGGGGGGGGGTGGGGTGGAATGGGAGATGAGAGAACTGTGATTTTCATTTACTTGGAGATTACAAACCAGGGAGAAACGACAGGAGGAGGATGAGAGGGAATTATAAGAAATATGAGAAGGAACAGAAAACGAAAACAAAAGAGAGCAGTCCGAAAGGAAGACAAAGAGAGAGGGAGAAAAAAATAATAAAATATATACTGGGAGGAAGAACAAACAATGGGAAACATTGAACACGACAAGAAGCTAAGAAAGAACAAGAACAAGAGGAGAAAGAGGTGGAAGAAAGAAACGAAGAACAAGAAGGGAAGGATGAGAAACATAAATAATAAAAACAAACAGGAAAAGAGGAAAAATAAACAAACAAGGAAATGAAAAGTGAAAGAGAAGCAGGAGGAGTCAAATTAAGGTGATGATCCACGAGAGGAGAAGAATATTACTCAGATGATTAAATTACAGAGATGCGGCCATGATAGAGAGAGAGAGAGAGAGAGAGAGAGAGAGAGAGAGAGAGAGAGAGAGAGAGAGAGAGAGAGAGAGAGAGAGAGAGAGAGAAGAGAGAGAGAGAGAGAGAGAGAGAGAGAGAGAGAGAGAGAGAAGAGAGAGAGAGAGAGAAGGGGGAAGACAGGAGGGGATAAGGGAGGGAGGGAGGGAGGGAGGGAGGGAGGGAGGGAGGGAGGGAGGGATGGAGGAAAAAGGAAGAAATGACAGCAAGGATAGTGTTGCGAAAATGATGGTAAAAAACGCCAGAAATGACAAGATTGAGGTTGAGGATAATGACAAGGAGCATATGGAGGCGAAGGAGGAGGAGGAGGGGGAAGGGGAGAAGAAAGAAGAGGAGGAAGAGTGAGAAGTGTTTATTACTTGCTCTTGCGGCCTTATCTTTGCCGAAACTTATCAGCGCTCTGATCTAGCCATGACTCAAGTAACAAACGATGTCTCACTGTAGAGAGCGTAATAGGAACGAGGCCCCTTTTCATCGAAGGCTCGTTGGAAAACATCGAGATTTGAATCCAGATTGAACAAGCGAATTTTCAGGGGAAAAATAAGAGGAAAGAAAAGCCGGGGGGGCGGGGGGCGGGGGGTGATATAGGAAAGTAAATAGGAACATTGGGGAAAAGGAAGGAAAATTAAGATCGAAAGGGATAAAAAAGAAAGAAAAGTTTTTTTCTTCTTCTTTCTCTTCCTCCGTCTAACATCTTCAGACTGCACACGCACACGCACACGCAAACGCACAAGCACACACACACACATACAAACACACACTTGCGTCACTCGTCCATCATAATAAAACTTCCCTGTCACGGGCACCAGCACGCACACAGACTGGCA
>NC_051395.1:3235562-3253062 GCF_015228065.2 Penaeus monodon
TACACCGCGTTAGCTCCGTTGCATCCATTATTCACGGCCGCTGCAGGAGGAGCGAAGCTGCGCCCCGCCGCCGTCGTCGCCGCCGCCGCAAGAAACACCCTCGATACGGGACGGAGGGGAAGCGGGGCTGCCACTGCTTGCTGTGGATCGCGCCCCTCCCCTTCCCCTACCCCTCCCCTCTCCCTTTCCCCCTCCTCCTGTCCCTCTCTCCCCACCCCTGGCACTGTAACGCATGACAGCATTCCTTTTGTCTTAATAATTCAAACGCAAGAGCGAATGTCGGGAAAGAATACGCCCCTGCCCACGCTATTTTTTTTTCCAATGGCCATCCACAATACCCACGTCTATTATCAATAAACAGAAAAAAAATAACGCTATGCCCGGCTGAGATTTCATCACCTCTTGATCACATCCCCCCCTCCCCCCCTCGTGGGCTACACCATCCTCCTCCTCAACCCCTTTCGCCGTCCTACCCGTCCAACTTCCTTATCCATCCCTATCCCATCCTACCACTCCAGCCCTCTATCCCTAGAACCAACCTCCTCCTCTTCCTCCCCCGTCTACTCCTCTTTATTTATCTCCTCCCTCTTCCTCCTCCTCCTCACCCGCTCCCCCCTCCCCCCTTCTCCTCTTCCTCCTCCTCCTCCTCCATGCCCCGATCCCATCCCATCCGAGGCGAGGAGAAGCTTCGCCAACAGCAATAAACGGGGAGGATATGGAGCAGCGCGCGCGGGCGGGGCAATACAGGGCGCAGCTGTTGGCCTCGTGCATTACGCCGGCCCTCGCCACGAGGTCCTTTAGTGTCGCCTCTCATGGTACGTTCTCCTCAGACAATAAACCCGCTCGACTTTTACATCGCTCGTCGTTCTTACACGCCGTTCAGTGGAGTTCTCTTTTCGGTGCGAGTTTATTTGACTGGGTTGGGATCTCTCCCTCCCTCCCTCCCTCCCTCCTTCCCTTCTTCTTTCCCTCCTCCTCCCTCCCTCACCCGCCCTTCGTGTGCTTTCATCCCCGCGTTATTCCGCCCGCAATGTTCCTCTCTAATCAGGTTTCCCGCTTGGCTTAATCGCGGCGAGCCGGTGGAGCCGCGAGCAGCCCACTATCGCCTCGCATTGTTGTGGCCGTTTGCGTGAAGTTTGCTACTCGTTGCCTTCGTTTCGGTTGCTCGAGCGACACCAAAGGGCAGGACTCCGAAGCCACAGCCGTCGCGCACTGCAGGAGCTGTCTGCCGCCCTGGCTGGGGGATTGTGGAGTCGATGGTCGCTGCAGTGACCACGTCTCTCTCTCTCTCTCTCTCTCTCTCTCTCTCTCTCTCTCTCTCTCTCTCTCTCTCTCTCTCTCTCTCTCTCTCTCTCTTGTAATCTTTCTTTCTTTCTTTCTCTTTCCCTCTCTCTGTGCTTGTGCATGTGCTTGTGCATGCGTGTGTGCGTGTGCGTGCGTGCGTGCGTGTGTGCGTGTGTGTGTGTGTGTGTGTGTGTGTGTGTGTGTGTGTGTGTGTGTGTGTGTGTGTGTGTGTGTGTGTGTGTGTGTGTGTGTGTGTGCGTGTGTGTGTGCGCGTGTGTACGTGTGCTTGTGCTTATGCATGTGCATGTGCTTGTGCGTATGCGTGTGCGTGTGTGTGCGTTTGCCTGTGTGTGAATAGCAAATTTGTCTCTCCTCCTTCACCTTCCAACTCACTCGCCCCCCACCCCCTTCCCCTCCACTCCTCCGCTTACCTCCCCCACCCCCCCATCTCTTAAGTTGTCATGCAGAGCAGCGTCCAAGCCGAGCCAGATCAACGTCTGATCGCTATGCGTCGATAAATCAACCACGACTTTAATGTATTTCTACTGTGTGTGTGTGCGTGTTTGTAGGTTTAGGCTGCATTCAAAATTACCCCTACCACTGCCCTGTGTTAAAAGAGGAGGAGGAGGAAAAGAAGAATAAAAAAAAGAAGAAAAAGAAGAGGAAGAAGAACAAGAGGAGGAGGTAAAAAAGAAAACGAAAAAGCAAAAAGAAATAGAAGAAGGATTAGAATAGGGGAAAGAAAAGAAGAGAAGAGAATCGTGGAAGACAACGTTGGAAGAGAAAGAGAAAGAGAGGGTAGAAAATGAACAGTAGTAAAGCAGGAGAAATGGGAGAAAAACCTCGTCTAAATCAAGAGCGAAGGCTAACGAGACAGGAGGTGAGGAGGAGGAGAGGGAAAGGGGCAACGTGATGAACAGGAAATGATAAACTAACAAAGAGACAAGATGGAGATGGAATATAAACAGTGAACTCCTAATGCGTAAAAACTGAAAAAAAGAAGAAGACAAAGATAGATGGATAGACAGACAGACACACGAAAAGGAAGAAAGCGATCGAGACAGTTAGACAGACGCTACATTTAATTTAGTTTTATGAAAGCCGAAAAAAAGGTCGTCTCTTGCTGGTTTCTTTTCCCAAAATATTTCCTAATCCCGCTTGACTCTCCACGACAGCGGTAATGAATGCAATAATAATAATAATAATAATAATAATATTATTATTATTATTATTATTATTATTATTAATAGAGAAAAAATACAGATAAGTAAAGAAAAGGGTATTTTGCATATGTCATTTTAGCCATCAGTAATCGATGTTTTTTTGTTTTGTTTTTCTGTCTTCATCTCTTTCCCAGCCCTTAAAACCGATCAAAATCAATCGAATAAAAAGCCCACATCCACGGGGCAAAAAGGGAGAGAACCCGGAGGAGCGGCAACAACCTCGTCCTCCCTCAGCTGTTTCTAATCATCTTCGGCGTCCTCTATCGAAGCGCATTCTATTTTCAGCGGCCTCCGCCACCCCCTTTTCCCCTCCCCTCTTCCCTCCTTTACCCCCCAACCCCAACCCCAATCTCCCCTTCAACTCGCGTCCATTCGCCCCCTCTCCCTCTACCCCGAGAAAAAAAGATATCCTGCGATCCTCCAGAACGCCCTCGCCGCCGCCCTCAGAGTCCTGGCAAGCCCCCGCCCGGCGCAAGACAACCTCCGCGCGGCGTCAAGAAATTATTCCCGTCGCTCGCTACGGCCTGCCCGGCTTTTGTTCGTCGGGCCCGCCGTGATGTTATTAGCGCAGCATAATGCCAAAAGACCCAATTAGCAGCGGTTGTAATTAGCATAATGAGATAAAAATGTGTTGCGCAGCAGGACACACGCAGTACAGCGTAGGGCGGAGGAGGAGGGTGTGTGGGGAAGGGGGGGAAGGGGGAGCTTGAATAGATAAAAGGGGGAGGGGAAGGGCGAGGGAGATCTAAAACATGACAAAAAAAAGTAAAGCAGAGTTTAATGCGCTGTCATTTTTCCTGGTATAGAGAAGACCCTCCTCGCCCCCCCCCTTTGGTTATCTTGGGACGATCGCCCCCTCTCATCAACCCCCTTCCTCCCTCCCCTCACGGCCCCTCCTCCCTCCCCTCCCTCCTGATTGCCCTGCACTGGCAATTGCCGGTGTTCTTCTCCCCGCCGTGTGCAATCTCATGTTGTGTTTACCCTAAATGCGTACATGCGTCAGCTTTTTATATGGCAGTTTGTACCTCCCGAAGCGAGGGTTCAAGAAACGGCAAAAAAAGGGAGAAAAAAAGGAAACAGAGGGAGAGAAAAAAAAGGGTGAGGGCACAGCATCCTGCGTCATGGCGTCAGCACATAGGAGCTCCCTTTATCCATTCTTTATCCATTATCCTAAATCGCCTTCGTCATCCAGGCTAACTCCGAACATAAGGAGAGGGGGAGAGGGAAGAGGGGGATAGGGAGGAGAGGGGGGGAAGGAGGGCGAAATTTATTCGAAATGTTTGAAGGGGCGTATGGGGCAGGAGCGAGATGGTGGTGGGGGGGGGAGCACATCTTGACGTAATATCCTTGGGCCTAAAGAGATGGAAACAGTCCTTTGGACACGGAGACTCTTAAAAGCACCAAACTCTGGGATCAAAAATGCATATCGTGTCCAAGGTCTTGAAAACAACAATAAAAAACAGAAGCAAAAATTTTCAGGGAAAACCCGGATGCTCAGGAAGAAAATATTTAACAGAAGGATTTTTAAAAAAGAGATTGGAGGAATTGACAAAAAAATCGACCGAAACAGAGAGAAAAAGAAAACAATAGAATTCCCTCCACAATTCACGCCACAGTTAAGAACAACACGACTGCGCGCGAAGCTTTTCTCGACGACCCCTCCCTCCCTCCCCTCCCCCTCCCTCCTCCCCCCTCTGCTTGCAAGTGCAACATGTGTAACAAAGGCGACCAAACGTTTACACAATCACGACCTTCCCCGAACTAATTGGGGATCAGGACTGGGCTATTCTCTCCCCCTCCCGGCGCGACGATTGGTTCGAAATCCCAAGGATACCCAAGGAGGATGTGACCCTTCCGTGATAACGAGGGTCCCAGACAGCACTCATCAGTCCTTCCTAATCCCTTCCGTCCATTGAAAGCTGCTCAACACCTGAGAGAAGAACCGCCGGACGTTTGAAGATGTAGTTTATATGCATGTTTCGCCATTTAGTGCTGCCGCGAACAAACAGAACGCCGAAAGAAACGCCGCGCAATTGTGTCGGCCAAGAACGATTGTTTGGCTCGCCGTGCAAACAACGGACCGGCTCTTCCCGGGCGCCGTGAAATAGGAGAAACAACGCCGCGCAATTTCCCCGGGCAAGAAAACCCGAGGCCCAACAAAGCGCCTCTCTAGCAACAGCCACTTCCAGACGCCGTGAGCAGGGTGTCTTTCCAAAACAAGAAATAAACCGTAATCAACCCTTCAAATCATCATCGAATTTCGACCCAGCGGTTAAAAAAATTAAAAAGTAAAGAGAAGAAAAAAGGCAACTAACTAATGCCGCCAAACTTGTAAACAGGGATGATTTCCGTTTGACCAATGAGGGGCACGAAAATCTGAGGCGCATGAACCAACCAGCGCGCGATGCCCTCAGCTCCCGACCAATGGCCGCCCAGAAGAGGGACCGAAAAGGACCAATGGAGGGCGAGTGTTGTTTCCCCTCCCCTCCCCCTCTCCCAACGGCTCCCCTTATTGATAAATAGTGCACGCACGCTCTGGGCTGCAAGATGACTCGGCAGGTAATGTTGATGCACACCAAGCCCGAGCCTTGCTACGAGCAGTAGGGGGTGGGGGTGGGGGTGGAGCGGAGTAAGGGAGGGAAAGCAAGAAGGATATTCGCCTTGCACATCCTGCACAGGTTTGTTATCGCTAATGCAATCCTTGATGCAATTAGAGCGCCTTCTTCTCCTCTTCCTCCCGTCAAAAACATACAAAGGACAAAACCACAACCGCCATTGGCCCGCTGCAATCGCCCTCCCTCACCCCTTCATCCCAAGTGTTATCAAATGGGGGTAATGGGCGGTTAAAACAGGATGATCTTCACATGTTCTTCCCTATTAATAAAGAAAGAGAGGTCATCTTCCTCGACCCCATTTGACCCAACGCGGGATCTCGTGACGCCCCGGTAGTTACAGCGCGTAATAATCGTCGCGGAACCGGGTAGTTAGCACGTGCTCTTCCCCTTCCCCCTTCGCCCCCGACCTTGGTTTCCTTCCCGACTCAATCTTAATCCCGAAACAGCATCCGGGACCTTTCGAACGAGGCGAGGAACGAGCGAACTAACGCAGGCGATGACGGAGAGGCTGCACAACGGTGTGGCGTTTGGTGGCGGGGACCTCGCCAGGGTACCAAAGCCCCACGGCGCTGGCTGTCCCTGAACCCTCGCGCTGACCTCTCCTCTACGCTCCTCCCTACGTTACTATACCTTCGCCCTCAGCCTGGGTCCCCCTCGCTTATTTGCATCGTTATACATATTATCGAACACTGACTTCATATTCACCTTTCCCTCACCTCAATTACTGCTTTATCATACTACTCTACCTCTTCCTACTATTTGGTCCTTCTTTGCTTTCTCGTTGTTATTGCTATTCTTCTCTTTCCTCCTTTTCTCTCCTCATTTTACTTCTCCTTCTCTCCCTTTCCCTCTCGCCTCCACTCGCGAGTAAAAAAACGCGCCTCGAGGGCCCGCAAATTGAGGCACGGAAAAGGGGGAAGGTGATTTTTTTCTTGAAGGGCATTATTAATAACTCCATTTATATTTTTCCCGACAGCATCTGGCGAGACGTTAATGTGCGAGGCGCTGGTGTAGGGACGTCCGCCATCCTTCCCCTGACAGATGATACTCCGAGTCTTTTCAAAGTCGCACTTCGCTTCTTGCAATTCCGAATGTCTTGGTTACGTATTTTCTTCTATCATTATTTTTTGTTTTGATTTACATAACTTTTTTTCATGTTGATCTCGCTCTAAAGTGATACAACGAAAGAAATATACATATCTGTCACGATACACCTTCCAGTTTGAATCAAAACTGAAACAAATACAGGAGGTTACCATGGGGGCTGAATACGGAGAAAAGGGGGGGGGGGGAGACGGACGAGATATAAGGAGGGGGGAGGAAGCAGAGATGTTAGGAGATAAAAGCCTGATACGACGGATGAGCGCGTCTCCCGTGCCATAACGGCGGAACGTCTGGTCGGGTCGATCCGCGGGTGACGAGCAGGACCGAAGCACTCTCGCCGTCCGCCTCGTCGTCGTAAAGTCGTAGCAAATGTACGGGCGTGGGCGTGCGGCGCTGTAACCCCAGAGAACGAGCAGACACGACCCCGCCGCCCGCTCGCGCCGCCCAAACCCATATCTACGAGACCTCATTACCACATCTCCGCGACATGCAAAACCTTTTAAAGCCGGATCCCGCGCGGGAAGATCCTCTCGAATCCCCTTTAAACCACAGATTTTCTGATAGTCATCTGTTTTCAGGCCTCCTTTTGTGGAGTTTATTGCGGATTTTATACTTATTTCGGGACGTATAGTGTCGTCGCCTCGCTCGCAACCTGGGACGCTTCTCTCGCAACATAAGCTATGACGAGCAGCGTTAACCTATCGCAAAGATGGAAAATGAAAAAAAAACAATAACAACAACACTCAAAGTCCTGTAACGACGCAGATAACCTTCGCCACAACAGCCTCATCCCCAACGGAGATGTAAGGTCACGGCCTGGAGCCCACTTTTATTTTCATTTTTATCAATTTTTTTTAGTCCATCAGTCTTTTTCCAAGTCTCGGACACATCCACTGACCGGGGTAAGTGCCCTTCGCCCGCCATTCGCCCTCCAGTGACCCATCCTCCAGGAGGCAAGGCTGAAGGAGATAGTTCGATGTCCCCCGAAGTCCTCCTGACAAGCTAGCACTAGTTTTTGACCGAATGGCGCTGCATCGCGAAATGACAGCTGCATCACCCTCATCACAAACAATAATGACCCCTATTTCCCGTGTCCATAATGACTGCAATATGCCAATGCCTATGAACATCACGAGCCTCGTCTCCACATTTCCCGTGCCAATCACGAGGTACTTGCCCCCCATGGCCATACCCCCACCCCGCCCCACCAGTCTCCTTCTCCCAGTTCTCTTGACGGTTATGGCATGTATCGACCACCAGCGGGTCGTTCCGGCTCCTCCCTACGCCACTTCTGCGGGTCGTCGTCGTCAATCTCTGGCGCTGCAGCTCGACGGGGGAAGGGAAAGGAGAGGGGGGAGGATTCTACATTCCGGCCATGTCCTGCATTTCGCCCACTCGCTCGCTCGCCCCGGTTAAGACACTTATCTCGGGGCGACACAATTCGCAGCCTCCATGCCGAAGTGTGTTTACCCTCCGAACATGGCTCTGCCCAAGACGCCCGTGTTTGCTATTCGCAAGACACGGTAATAGGCGTCAGCTGTGTCTGTGCTAACAAGGCCTTCCGAATGCTATCCTGCCTGCCTGCCAGCCTATCCCTCTCTACCCCCCTCCCCCCTGCTCTTCTCTCTTACGCGTGCAACGCCTCGTTCAACCTCAAATCTTGATCCCCAGCGCTTCTCCCCCTCCGTTTTCGCCTCTTGTTGCGCGCCCATGGACTAGTTTTCAGCTAGGTCCGGCAGGATGGCTGGTCCTTCGACATGATCTGATCCTGCAACCGCCCTCCCTCCCTCCTTCCCCCTTCACAGTAATGAGCGCCCAGGGTGCCCGCTCACCCCTAATAACACCCGGCCTGGCGATTTTTCTATCAGCTCCGGCAATCAATCCCGGGCTCGTGCAGAACCCCAGCGCCCCGTCCGACGCCCAAAGTCCGCCCGCAGTCAATAAACGAGGGCTGTAAAAAACAGTGACACGCCGGTAAAAGGGTCGTTGCAACATGCACCAGGTGAAATGGTTAATTTTGCGAGGCTGGCAGCATAGTGGCAGTCGGCGGTGGCGGGTAAGCAGCACGAGGGGTCAGTTTGGCGAAAATGGCGGCTGCGGTGAGCGTGGCCGCACAGGTGTACAGCAGAGGTCGGTTACTGAGCCACATCAGCTCTTCCACCAGCACCAGACCGACAGCTTTTTGCTCCCGCTGGCTCACTCCGCCGCGGGCCACCACACCTGCCTCCCTCGCGCCGCCGCCACACCTGCTGCACCGCCTCCCTCCCTCGCGTACGGATTCTGCCACCGCCGCCAATGCCCTTTTCCTTCTCCAAAAGCCCAAGGAGGCTCGGGAATAATGGCACAGAGGTTATCTCCTGCTCTCGCCTCATTATGTCAGCCGCAGACTGAAAAGGGATGTCAGCGTCACACCCCGACCCCTTGCCCCCCGACCCCTTGCCCTCGCCGCGTCTCGCCAACTTATTCTTTCACTTTTCTTTCGATCGCGTTTTTTCACTCCTCCCTCCCGCATCTCCTCCTCCCCCTCATCCTCCACCAACCCCACCTCCCTTCTTACACCTCCTCTCTCTCTTCCACCCTTTCGTCCCTCTCTTCCTCCAGCTGCCCTCCCCCCCAGAACGACCCCGAGGGCGCGTCACCTGCTATCCACCCCCTCAGCGCCGCCGGCAGGAACGACCTCGGGGGGGAAAAGGTTCCTGCCTTTCCTACGCTGCACCCTGCCAGCTGTCCGGCCCAAGTTGGACCCGCGTCATCGTGTTGCAAGTAGTTCGCAGGTCGTTACAGGGCGATGATCGGGTGGTTGAGGGGGTCGTGATGGTCGTCGCCCGACTCCTCCTCGCCATCACGACCTGCTCGTTATCGTGTTTACGATTTCTAATGATCGGACTTGTCGTAGCTATTATTAGACATGGTGCCACCTGCATCGGCCGAGGAGGGAGGGGCCGGGCGTCGGGTCTCACAAGGCTATATAATAATGATAACAGTGATCATTAAAATATATCAACAAACTTCTTAAACAATATCAAACGAGGACACTGACACCATAAATACGGACCAATGCACACACACACACACACACACACACACACACACACACACACACACACACACACACACACACACACACACACACACACACACACATTTTTTTTTTTTTTTTTTTCAGAAGTCTAAAGCATGATACGATTCCCGCTTCAACATGCACGACCATCCTCGGCTTCAGGTTATGACGTCATCACAACAAAACTAGAAAATATCAAGTAGTGGGGGTTTAGGTGGGGTAGGACAGAGGGGGGGAGGGGGGAGGGGGTGGTAGGGGGAGTTGCTTGCCCGAAGGGACTCTTGATCTCTTTCTCTTTCTCTCCTTCTTCTATATCCCTCCCCCACCATCCTCTCTCTCTCTCTCTCTCTCTCTCTCTCTCTCTCTCTCTCTCTCTCTCTCTCTCTCTCTCTCTCTCTCTCTCTCTCTCTCTCTCTCATTTTCAACCTCACTCTCGCACACCCACACACCCCACCCTAGCAACCCAATCCCTACCTACCCAAAATACAAACAAATAAACAAAGACAGAAAGAACGAAAGAAAAGAAAAAAAAAAAAAGGACAAAAAAAAAGAGGATGAAAGAAAAGAGGATAAAAGAAAGGGAGATAAAAAGAAAGAAAAAAAAAACCCGGCCGGGCGAAGAGACGGACAGCGCTGGCTTACGTATGTCGTGCCAGACCCTCTGCAGGATCCTCATGCTCCTCGGCGGGCGTGTGTGTGCATAACAAGCGGCGGATTCGGGTAATTGCATGACCCCGGCTCTGCGTCTGCTTCGGACGACTCTTATGTATGTATGTATGTTTGTTTGTATTGTGTGTATGTGAGGTTACCCTTATTACTATTATAATCATCACCGTGTTTGTTACTATTATCATTCTCACCGTTTTTGCATGTGCAACCCAACTAGCCATGGAAAGACCGATTTTTCTTTCCCCTTGCAACGACCGTCACTTTTTTTCCCCAGCAGCGCACACAAGGCGGAGAGATGCACAATGCAAAATATAACAAAACAGAAAGTAAATATCAAGCCAGCGACGAAATATAAGGAAGGCAAAAGTCCGAGAGGAAAAAATCATGCAGACAAATTCAATAAGAGAAAGAGGCAAATATTAGTCGAGCGAAGGGAGACGCAACTCGGAAGGCAAATCAGAATGCGAAACGAATAGAAAATAGGCCAAGAATAAAAAAATAAGGACAAGAGAACAATAAACAGCGAGGGCAAACAGAACGAATGGGAGAAACATGAGTAATGTCATGAACGTTTGGGTTAGCGAGTGAGTGAGAAAGAAAGGGAAGGATGGAGAGAAGGTGGGAGAGAGGGAGGAAAGGAGGAAAGAAGGAAGAGGGAAGGAGAGGAGAAGGAAAGGAGGAAAGGGAAGGAGAGAGAGAAGTGAGTGAGAGAGAGAGAGAAAGTGCGTGAGTGAGAGAGAGTGTGTGTGTGCGTGAACGCGTGTACCTGTGTGCGTCCAGCCTCTGTCATGTGGGCGGGTCCAGCAGTGGGAACAATGGCCTGTTAACACGAATACTTTTGCAAATTACATCATGGGTCCGGCAGAGCCCCGCGTCCTCCCCCCCCCCTCTCTCTCTCTCCTGTACTCGTTTTAAAAAAGTACAGCAACCGAGTCATTAATAAATGATTACGCAAAACGCTGAGGGACAGACGGATGTGGCAGCGGCTGAATTTTGGCGTTGCATAAAAAAAAAAAAAAAACGTAAAACAAAATATTAAATTAATAAGTGCGCTGTAATTGGATTAGGACACGATAATAGTGCATAGAGGATACAGCAAAAATGAATGAGGCGCAGCGCAGGTAAGAGAAAGCAACAGGGAACAGCAAGTGGGGGAAGGGCCCTGGGTGGCACCACAGGGAGTCACGTGGCACCACAGGGCGTCCGGCGGCTCCCAGGGGCGGCCTCCTACCCTCCTGGACCGCCCATACACTGACTCATCTTAGAACTACTGAAGAGGCTGAGGGCGCGCGTGATGTGCCCATGAAAGGGTTGAAAGCGAGAAATACGGTGACTAAGACGAGGAAAAGCGAAACTCTCAGTGTGTTTGCTTGTATCATGTATACATGTACCCTCTGCAGGTAAATGTACAATGTGAACAACGCATACGAACGCAAAAAAATCTAAGGACACGCGGATAAGAATCGAACATACTACGCAACGCATACCCACACCCATCTCCACAAGGCCACTTATCGCGCCCACGGCCTATGCAACGCGCCCGTGACCCGCCCACCGCTGTCAGGACTATTGTAACTAACACACTCGCAGCGGGTGTCGTTAAGCTGCATTCACAGAGTCCGAGAGCAGCAGCTGTTAATTGAATGACGGTGCGAGATGAAGTGGGGGGGGGGGCGAGGGGGGCGAGGAGGAGAGGGGGGGGCGGGGTGGAGCTCGTTGTGGATCGGAATATGTGAGAGTGACGGCAGGAGAGAAATAGGGGTGGGGAGGGGAGGGGGATGCACAGTACGAGAAGCCTGCAACCACATAACTACATCAACATCCCAGTACCTCTCCGCCAAAAAGGTATGTCTGACAAGCCTGCTCACACCCTCACTCACACCAACACTCATTCACGTCTGTGCTTCTCCCATATTCGGAAAACCCTGGCATGTGCTCTACCTCGCCGGCAAATCGGAGTTTATGATAAAGTTTACGAGCCTCAACTTGGCCCAATAATCACCTGTCAGCGAGACACGCTTGGGCTGACATCCATCTAAATCTGCTGACACGCTTCTGCTCGCTCCTTCCTTCCCGCTGACACACCATTTGGACCACCGCAAAAATTCCTGACGCTCGCCCTTCGTGTACCGGCAGGCCACCTCCCGTGACCCCTTCAGAATAACAATAACGACTGGCGACTGACCCGGTGACAGCGACACAAGGGCAGCGTGTTGATTCCAACCGCACCTCCCCCCCCCCCTCCCCTTCCCCTTCGCAAGCAACATTCTTATCTTTCGCAGGCGCCTCGTAGATAAAGGGGGCCGGGCACAAGAGGATCTACCTCGCGCCCATCTCCGCCATTCCTTCGGGACGCGGGGAGATTGCCCATCGACAAGGCTTTATCCTCCGCGCGCGGCTCCGGAGCAACAAACCCCGCACGGCAGCGGTGTGTGCTCGCGGCGAAGAGCGAGGCCCTTCCAACCCCCATTGTCTCACGAAGCCTCGGGGGCAGCCACCTCATTAAGCTATTGTTCAGCCACACACTCACTCAACTCACTCACTCACTCGCTCATTCGCTCAACTCACTCACTCGTTCAACTCACTCACTCACTCAATCAACACTCACTCACTCACTCACTCAACTCGCTCACTCACACACACGCCTTTAGTCTCCATAACGCTGTATGTTCAGCCGCGGTTGGTCGTGTTCTCCCTGTCCTTAATTGTAAGGGAACGGCCACAACCGGCCTAGTGTGCTCTGCATTACCTATTTTGCATAAGCTTCATCTCACGCCCGCGACTGACATCTTATCAATATCTGGCTTTGTCCTACTGTGTCCTCTCTTTGCCGAATTTCTATCTCCGTTCTCCATTATCCTTTTTTGCGCATTTTCTCTCCTTTCCCTGTCTGCGCCCCCCCTCATAGCCTCCTACTCGTAATATTCCCCTCTCGATTAAGCATTAACGAGATTATTGACAGCGTGTCGACAAGTGTTCTATTTTCATTTTTCCCGACCTGTCCATCAGTATTGCTCGCCTTTGGAAGTTTATGCCTGGTATTTCATCCGTAGGTATACAAAGAAATACACTCGCACACCCTGTCTCTGCTTGATGGTGTTTTATTTTGTCTGTCTGTTCTAATTTCTCTCTCTCTCTCTCTCTCTCTCTCTCTCTCTCTCTCTCTCTCTCTCTCTCTCTCTCTCTCTCTCTCTCTCACACACACACACACACACACACACACACACACACACACACACACACACACACACACACACACACACACACACACATACACATACACACACGCACGCATACACACACACACACACACACACACACACACATACACACACGCACGCACACACACACACACACACACACACACACACACACACACACACACACACACACATACACATACACACACGCACGCACGCATACACACACACACACACACACACAAACGCACGCACGCACGCACACACACACACACACACACACACACACACACACACACACAAACGCACGCACGCACGCACGCACACGCACACACACACACATGCCCGCACGTCCAAGCACAGATGGCCAGTGGCATGAATGCGTAACTCAGCGCCCGTCCATATTAGACCAGGGAGTGTCGCGCCTCGGCCCAATATAAATTTCGCCGCGGCTGATTAGATCCCGATGGATGACTGCGGGCACGAGCATCCCTTCCGCAAAGCCCTTCTTCTCCCTTCTTCGAGAAAACCCTCTACCTTCCCGCCATTATTGTCTTCACTCAGTGTCTTCCGCCGATCGCAATTCCCATCCGTCTCGTGCCCGGACTCCCTCGCTCGCTCGCTGCCTGCGCCCCTCCTCCTTCGCAGCCCCTTTCCGTATGTCATTTCTGATCCCTGATGCTTTGCCTAAATTTCCTCACTCTCCCCCCTCCCGCCCCCCTTTTCCTTCCTTCCTCCTCTACTCTCACTTTTCCTCCTGCTTTCCCTCTCGATCATTATGCTAATCCAGCCGCTCCAACGACGCCCATCGCGGGGTGCAGAGGAAAACGGCGCCTTAAATAGGCCTACACGCGATAATTGTAGGCTGGGTGGGCCCACGACACAGCATGAACTTCCTGCCTCGCCTTGTAATTGTTATGATATACGGCCGCCGCGATCCGCCACGACGCGACGCTTGTGATCCTCCGCTCGGGAAATTCTTGGGCCTAAAGAGACCTCCCCTCTTCCCCTCCTCGCCGTCCACGCCCGCGGGGATCGGCCACCCGAACGCATCCTGTGATTATCGGCGTTGTCGTCCCGCCCCTGACATGTCCTTGAAGGCAACCGCAACCGGGGCCACGAAGACAAGCCAGGCTACGGGCGTAACGGAGCCTGGAAATTCGATTAATGGCGAGGCGAATAAAGCGAAGGCCTGGACTCCAAAGGTAATAAGTCTTCCTTTCTCCACCTGTTCCCCAAGGGACTCCATCCCCTCCTTCACATTCCGCATTCATCTTCCTCGTCTCCTTCCCCGTTTTAAAGGGAGGTCTAAAACATCTCTTGTATTTAGACAAGAAAATGAGTGGGACGAGTTTTTGGCGGGAATCCTTTGTTTCTGGCTCTGACGTCACAGGGGCATGAGAACCCTTATCGCTGTCTCATTTTCTTGGGCTATTGTTGATGCCGCTATTTTGAGATGCCAAACAATAGATTCCGATAACGTAAGGGAACGTCTTCGGCTCTTCTGCAGTCAAGCTTTCAAGACACGGACTCTATCCTAAAATGCAAAAGTCCGCTTAAACTTCAGACCTTTTCTGGCGGCAATGTTTACCTTCGCAACGGATGCATTTTGATACTGAGCCTGTTTTTGTTGGCTCGACTTTCCTGACGGAGGTGAGGTGCGAGAGTGGAGAGTGAGTGGGCGGCGCGCTGCCACTGCCATGCTCACTTCAGCAACGTTAATCAGAAACCTTACGTTACGCTCCGAAGCCGGAAGAGGTTTCCCGGGAGACGCATTAGAGGAAGCGACGCCTGCCTCGCTCGGCCACGCAAACCACCGGCTTGTGTCACCGTAATAGTCAATCTGTCATGGTCCTCGCAGTAATCACGGCTTCTCCAAACTCCGGAGCTGTTAATTAAACCCTTTGTACTTCGGCAAGGGATGGAAACCGCCCCCCCCCCCACTCCCCCCGCCCCTGCAGCCACGACGAAGACCCAGTCAGCCAAGCAGCCCATCTGCTGTCAGGTTTAAGGCCGCTTATGTTGATCCAAACTTTGAGGCCCGGACGACGGTGGCCAAAACCGATTGAAACTTTGGGAACTCGAACAAAGCATCATAGAGCGGAGCGGATCTCACGATGCTTAAAAGATAAGAAGAAGAAAGAAAAAAACACATCAAATTTCAAATTCAGTTATCATCAGACTTCTGAGTTCCGAGGTCGATCCCGCACCTTGACCTTGAGCTTATGTCCCCCTCGAAGAGCTTCTCGAGCGGCATCACGACGTCGCCGTCTCCTACAGGATAAATGCTTCCTTTGCCCGTCGACCTCAGTCTTCGCGCCAGCAGGATGATGGTTTATATACTCGCTGCATCTTATTAGAGGTGCAATTTTTACCTTTTGTTAAGTCAAATGTCAAAGCCAATTTTCAAGACACTCATGCAGTAGGAGGAAGGGGAGAGGAAGGCGGAGAAAGGAGAGGAGAGGGGGAGTAAATTCCTATCCGCCACTCCCCCTCCCCCTCCCTCTCCCTCTCCCTCTCCCTCTCCCTCTCCTCCTCCTCCACTGCAACCTCAATCACCTCCTCGCCCCCTGCTCCCCCTCCTTCCCTGCCTCCTCGCGGCCACAACCTACGAGCTCAGCATCACCTCCTAACGAGCGTCGCAGAGTAATGGGGAACGAGATTCACCAATCGCCTTGGTGGGAACTAAATGGCCGTATCTAACAGAGGGAGAGGGAGAATGAGAAGGAGAGGGGGAAGGAGAAGGAGGAGGAGGAGAAGGAAAAAGAGAGAGGGAGGGAGTAGGAGATAGATAGATAGATAGATAGATAGATAGATAGATAGATAGAGAGAAAGAGAGAGAGAAAAAAAAGAGAGAGAGAAAAGAGAGAGATAAGAGAGAGAGAGACGAGGAGCGAGAGACGAGAGAAAAGAGGAGAGAGAGAAAAAGAAAAAAGAAAGACAGAAAAAAAAGAAACAAGAACCAGTTACAGCATCATCTTCCTCATACTCCCGTCCTCCATCATTTCCACCCCACCTTTTCCTCTTACTACTACTACTACTCCTACTCCTACTCTTACTCTTACTCTTACTCTTACTCTTACTCTTACTCTTACTCTTACTCTTACTCTTACTCCTACTCCTACTCCTACTCCTCCTCCTCCTCCCCCTCCTCTTTGCGGACTCCTCATCTCCGACTCCACACTCCCGCCGCGTGTCCCCTCAAGGCAAAGACGCCATTACCGCGGAAAAAATTACCCCTTTCCTGCGCCATCCGGGCATGTCGGCAATAAGTAATCCAGGGAAGATTCTTTTTTTTTTTCTTTTTTCCTTTTTTCAGTTACATCTGCTCAACCTCACACCTCCCGCCGCCTCGCTAACGAGATTGTTAAAAGAGAGAAAAGAGCGTGGAGAGGCGCCTCCGCCCACCGGCACCGAGTGTCATAAAACAATCAGGAACCATTACGCGACTCCTTCCTCCAAGCTGCCGGCGGATCGTAAATCAGGTTACTCGCTCCCGGCCCGACGCGCTCGAGCAAGCAGGCAAGCAAGCAGGGACCGTCGTCGAAGCTAAACGGCGACTTCTTTTGAAAGAACGGAGAGGACAAGGATAGGTAAACTCTGGATTTGGAGGGGAGGAGGAGGAGGAGGAGGAGGAGGAGGAGGAGGAGGAGGAGGAGGAGGAGGAGGAGGAGGAGGAGGAGGAGGAGGAGGAGGAGGAGGAGGAGGAGGAGGAAGAAGAAGAGGAGAAGGAAGAGAAGGAGGAAAAAAAAGAAGAATACGAAGAAAAGCAAAACGGAAAAAAAAAATAATGGAAACACACTCGCAGCATAACGTTTCGCAGAGCAAGCAGGTGGGCGGACGCGAAAGACCCACACGCCGGGGTACATCCAAAGGACTCCGCTGAGCATGTATTATCCCAGCGTGAGTCTGCGTGTCTGCCTGCGTGTCCGTTTGGCGTGTCTGCGGGCTAGCCATGGATGCAGTCAGCTGACACGCCCGTATGCACACACCTGCCGCGCCACCTTCTTCCTCCCCCCCCAACGCCAGCAGGACGCCTTGTGCAGGCCGCTCGGGTGGGTTTCTTGTCTGCCTTGACGGTGATGGTGATAAATAGTATCAATATTTACAACAATAATGATGGCGAATGACAAATCACAAACCATTACCGTTATTGTTACGTTCATCACCGTTACTATTACTATTTCCACGACATAGTAGTACACTAATACAACTATCATACCCGTACTACAAAAAGAAACTTAAAAATCCTATGAAAAAAAAAACTCCACTCCCCTTCTTCCCACCCCCCTACTCCAACCCATCCCCTTCCCCCTCCCCCACCATTCGCGTCAACCTTTAACA
>NC_051395.1:3258062-3263062 GCF_015228065.2 Penaeus monodon
AATATCCAAAAGTGATTTCGAAGCTAACAGGCGGCGGCGAATCGGCCAGCAGTAAGCAGTCACTATTCCTCATCAACACACCTGGTGGGGTTGAAATTGCCGAGGGACAGGGGGGAGGGGAGGGCAGCAGGGAAGGGAGGGGGTGGGGCGGGCAGCTGCGAAGGGAGGGAGAGGAAGGGAACGGGAAGAGGAAGGGGAAGGATGGGGGGGAAAGGGGAAGAGGAAGAGGAAGGGGAAGGGGATCAGGGTGTACTGGAATGATTAACTCTGAGCCAATCTCCGTATTAGGTTCCGCCTGAGGCCGTGCAGCCACGCTCGGGGAGCAAGAACCCGAGTTGCAGAAGGGGGAGATGAAAAGGGGGAAAAAACAGAAAAAAAAGAGAATGATGCAAAAAGTAGCTTCATGCATGAGTCGCTCGACGGCCCCTCGTCTCCATTGTCGCGTGCGGTCACTGCGTCGCCCTAGCGAGAAAGTGACCTGTCAGAGGGCGACCCGCTGGCCGTGATACCTTCATATACCTCGCCGTCACCGCTCTGTCGCCCACCAAACTAAACCCCGTGCTTACCTGCTTGCCTGCTTGCCTTCCTGCCTGCTTACCTGCTTGCCTGCCCACCGCCCTGCCCCGAGGCCACTTCCCTGCCTGCAGCCCCCTGTCATCCCCCCCCCCCCCTGTTCCACTCCCCCCTCCCCTCGCTCCATTTCATCGCTTGTTCTTGATCTGTGTGCACACAGACCTTGTTCGTTACTCACACAATATCACCGAATACACTTGGCAGATGCTGAAGCAAACATACTCTATTGGCGTACCCTGTGCTCATATATATATATATATCTGTACGTCTGCTTGTATTTAAATGCACGCGTGTGTATGTGCATGTACGTGTGAATGTGTACATGTGCACACTGTTAACTCGCGCCAACTCTCACATTTGCGTTGGGTCGACTGTGCAATCCAACCGAAATACCATATATGGAAAGCAGTAACAGGAAGGTGTGTGTGGGGGGGGGGGCTCTGGGGCAAGGAGCAGGGAGTATGCAAGGAGGAGGGAGGAGGAGGAGGAGGGAGTATGCAAGGAGGAGGGAGGAGGAGGGAGGAGGAGGAGGAGGGAGTATGCAAGGGGAGGAGGAGGAGGAACAGCGAGGGCAGGTCGGTGACACTGACAGCGAGGTTGCCCCACACTAACACACACAGACACACATACACACACACACACACACACACACCGCTCCGGCCGTCGCCATCCCTGGCAATCTGGCTCGACAACATTCACAAACAAGGATTTCAGGAGTCTTGAGATGTTATTGGACACATGAAGAAGGGGAAGGGGGAGACGAAGAAGGAGGGGGAGGAGGAGAAGGAGAAGAGGGAGGAGGAGGAGGAGGAGGAGGAGGAGGAGGAGGAGGAGGAGGAGGAGGAGGAGGAGGAGGAGGAGGAGGAGGAGGAGGAGGAGGAGGAGAGAGGGGTAAGGGGAGGGGGAAAGGGAAGGGGAAGAGGAAGAGGAAGAGGAAGAAGATGAAGATGAAGAAGAAGAAGAGGAGGAGGAGGAAGAAGAAGAAGAAAAAAAGAAGAAGAAAAAAGAAGAAAAATAAAAATAAAAATAAAAAGAAGAAGAAGAAGAAGAAGAAAAAGAAGAAAAAAAGAAGAAGAAGAAGAAGGGGATGTGAAGGAGGGAGAAGAGAAGGCGGTGGAGGAGGGGAAGTAGGACAAAGAGGAAGAGAAGGAGGGGGAGGAGAGAGAAGTGGGGGGAGTAAGAGAGAGAGAGAGGTGAGTGAGAAGCAGAATGCGCCCACAAATCTTTTGAATTCGCAGAAAGAATACGCTGTTTGGAGTGGGTGACGAGTGATAGATGGAAATTTGAAAGCGAGGACGGACCGAGATCCAAAGCTGAAAGGAAAGGGGGAAGAAAAACGGGATGATTGAGTGATTTTGAGTGAAAGAGGAAAGAGGCGGGAGGGGTAGGGGGGTTAAAGGAAGTGGAGCTGCGGGAAAACAGGAAGAAGAGAGGAAGGGAAACCGGGAGAGAGGGGAGTAAACGACGAACAACAGGAACAGCGAATAAGAATGAGTAAAGAAATCGTGAAAAAAACAACAACACAAGAACAAAGAAAATACATTATATAAGAGAAAATGACAGAGACACACACACACAAAAATCACTCCCGGGTAACCACTACGTACAAATCCCGACGCAGGCCAAGCAGAGTGCGGAGTGGCACGCGCCCGGCGGAGCCCCAGAGTGACAAATGGTCTCCGCGGCCCTCTACCTGTCCCGCTGGTCCGCCTCGCTGTGTGGGACTCTCCTGGTCCTTCGCTTGTAACTACAGGGGCAACAACACTGGGTGGAGCCGGGAGGATGGGAGGATAAGCAACAGATCATTATCTTTTAAAATCCGCTTGGGACCCCAAGTGATGACGTGCCAGGAACTTTGGTGTAATAAACACATTAATAAATAGAGGAAGAAAGTCGAGACGGATCCAAAGCTATCTCATTTCTCCCGAGATGTTTGTTTTCCCGTCAACGGTCGATCAGTGCATCCTTTGACTCGTTCTTCTCATTAACCAGGTGTTTACCTTACGTGGACGCCGCCTCCCGCTTGTGCGTCTTCAGTCTTCTTCAACTTCGGTCTCGGTCGCTCGCTCGGTCTGGCTGCCTGTGTCTCTCTCTTCGTCTCTCATCCCCGATTTCTTTATCTCCTTCTCGGTATTCGAAACCTCTTTTCCTCCCCCCTCCCGCCTCTTTTCTTTCTTTCAATCATTGCCATCATCCTCATGACTCTTTTCCGTTCCTCTTTTTTCTTCTTCTTCTTCTTCTAATCCATCTCCCTCGTCCATCCTCACCTCTGACCGCGTATCCTTCAACCTCGCTCCTTCTTCCAGGGTCCTTCGTCACTGTCGCGTCCTACTCATGTCCAGTCCCAACCTCGGGTTTCCATTTTCGTTCCATCAATCTTTCGAAGAGTGACGGGTCCTCTCACCCCTACCCTAGCCCCTACCCCTGCCCCTGCCCCTCCCCTTCCACCGTCTCCGTTCCCCTATACCCCGGACCATGACCCCCCCCTTCCCCCCACACACACCCTCTTCTAGAAACACCAACATACCAGGGCCGTGGAGGCATGTAGGGACCCATCAATGAGGGGGAGAGGAGGAAGATGGGGGAAGAGGGGAAAATGGAGCAGGGACCCTTTGCGAATTTCCTCTTTTGTTTCCCCTTATTGCTGATAACCGTCTCTCCTGAACTCTATTCTCTCATCTATTCTCTTCTCATGTACTAAATAACCCAACGTCTCCCACTTACTAACTGTGGCACAAGCGAAGCGGGTGGAAGGGCCAGAGCCCAGGGCCAGGCTCAGGGGCAGGTAGAAGTGCCACCCTCACTCACCGCATCATTTGTCAGGCCGGCGCGCCACCTGCCGCAGGACAGGAGGGCGGCGGCGACGACGGGGGCGGCGTGGCAGGTGTCACGCGGATTAGGGGGAAGCACTTCTGGTGCCGGAGATACTAAGGGAGGGGAGGGGAGGGGAGGGGAGGGGAGGGGAGGGGAGGGGAGGGGAGGGGAAGAAGAGAAGAGAAGAGAAGAGAAGAGAAGAGAAGAGGAGAGAGAGAGAGAGAGAGAGAGAGAGAGAGAGAGAGAGAGAGAGAGAGAGAGAGAGAGAGAAGAGAGAGAGAGAGAGAGAGAGAGAGAGAGAGAGGGAGGGAGGGAGGGAGGGAGGGAGGGAGGGAGGGAGGGAGGGAGGGAGAGAGAGAGAAGATAAGAGAGGAGAAGAAAAAAAAAAGAAAAGATAAAAAAGGGAAAAGAGAAGAGAGGGGAGAAGAAATACAGCCGACAGAGAGGGGGGCGGACAACAGCGACGGGATAGGTAAGGACAAAGAGATGGATGCCAACGATCAACATCCCCCTGAACAAGATAATCCCCGCGTTTCCCTCACTGATATCCAACCTTTTCTTCCGCTACGTCCTCCCTTCGGCCGCCTCTCCCTGCCCTGCCCGTCGCCCTGCCTACACCTGACGTCGGCATCTTTGCAATCAATGCGCCTCGACTCCCTTTTAGAAAGTGGCTTGATACAACGCTCTCCTTCCTACCCCCTCCCCCCACCCTCACCCCATCCCCACACCCCGGGGCTAAGAACGGCTCCAAATTGGGAAGATTTACGGCTCGATTTGTGTCACGGGATAATCCATTGAAACGCAAAAAACGGGCACTTCTCCTTGTCACGAGTCCAAATTTCACACAAAGGAATTTCGCCAATAACGGGGAATCACACCCGATGCTACCCTCTCTCTCTCTCTCTCTCTCTCTCTCTCTCTCTCTCTCTCTCTCTCTCTCTCTCTCTCTCTCTCTCTCTCTGTCTCGTATCAAGTAAGAAGGGCCTCCTGTTTCTCGTCCTTCCATTGTCCCTACTTCCCTTCCCTTCCCTTCTGCCCTTGAAGGCCGCCCACAATCTTGATATCGTTCCGGTAAGCATATGGCGGGCAGGCGAGCGTGACCGCCGGATGTAGAGTGGCGATAGTCTGCCCTTCCGCCGCGACCGCGAGCACGCCCACCGCCGCCGACCGGCCGCGTCACCTTCCGCCACCGCAACTGACCCCTTATCAGAGCCACTTCCTTGCACCTAATCCCATCTGCTGCCGCCACCTGTGATCACCTGGCGGTCCGATTGCAGCGCCGCCGACGCCACCGCGCCTCGGAAGATCCTCGCCGGGACGCCGACGACGTTCACAACGCGCGGCGCCGGAGCAGAACGCCTTGCGGAACCTTGCAGACGTAACGACGCGTGATTCCTCGCGCATCGAACGCCTTACGCATCCTGTCGCGGCTCATCTTCGTGCGCGCGGGACGGCGGCTCAACAAAAGCGTCTCTCGGTGTTACGGCGACGAACAATGCGCTCTTATGACCGGCAGCCAGGAGATCACACTTAGATCTAGCTTAATGGAGCTCTTATCTTTCGACAATAAAACTAGGAGGAAAAAACAACAACAAAAAACGAAGCCACTAAAA
>NC_051395.1:3270562-3285562 GCF_015228065.2 Penaeus monodon
CATCCCTTTCGAAACCCACTTCACCCTTGCCCCTCGCCTCCTCCCCTCCCCTCCCTCTCCTTCCCCACAATCCCTCCCCCTCACGATGGGCACTCCCCTCTTTCCCTCCCCTCTCTCCCCCTCTCAGCCTCCGCCTCCTCCCGACACATGAACGACCCGATTCCCCTTACATCAATCGCCCTCTCTCGCCTCCCCTCGACCGCATTAACGTGCCAGAGGGGAAGCAAGGTACTAATTACCCCTCGGAGAGATTAACACAAACGAGGCCTTATTGAGAGTAAACACGAAGAGTCCTTTGCCCAGGTTATGGTGCGCCGGGAGAGGTACAGTGCGCCGGTGTGGTGGGCGTGTGGTGGGCGTGAGGTGGGCGTGAGGTGTGTGGTGTTATGATGCCGTGAATGAATAGATGATGGGTGACAATGAGAATGTTCCAGTAAAATAAGAATAAAAAGAATAAGAATAAAAGAAGAACAATAAAAAAATATATATATAAATGAATACAAAAACGACATCATATCCATAACAAGTCACAATGATAACGACAACATTAATGATAATAATAATAAAAAATAATGATAATAACACCAAGCCATAACAACAACATCCATAACAACAATAACAAACAGAAAAATAAATGATATACGAGAAAAAAGGCCCCCAAAACCACCAGAAGGACAGGCAACCGAGTCCGGCAACCTCGGCAGGAACCGCCCGAGGCAATATCACTAAATCCCCACGGACGCCTCCCTAAATATCCCGCGCCGAAGAAACAGCCCGCCCGAGATGGACATTCGCGCCCGCTAATGACAAAATCAATCGCTTGAGACCCCCCTTCTCCCTTCCCCCCTCCCCCCCTCTCCACCACGACACCATCCCCATTCTCCTCCCCCACCTCCACCTCCGCCAAGACCCCATCCCCATCCCTACCCCTTCCCCTATGCCCAACCCCATCCCTACCCCCCTTCCTTTAACCCCACTAAGGCTATTCATTAACCAGGGCCGTTACACGTGTCCGTTTGTCCGTCTGTTTGTCTGTGTCTGTCTGCCTGCTTCCTTGCGTCTTGCATATGTACGCACGTGTATGTATTGAAACAGGCATCTGTGTACGGATGTCCTAATTACATGCATAATCCTATGTCTGTCAGCCTGTTTCTCCTTCCCCTTCCCCCCCTTCCCCCCTTCCCCATTCCACCCACTCCCTCCTTCCCTCCCCCCCCCTCTCTCTCTCTCTCTCTTCTTTTATATCTCTCAAAGCCGTATGTTATCCCACGCCCCTGAGATATTGCAACTTGCACCTGACAATAAAATAAACAAACTCCACTCGCCTTCCCCCTTTTCCCCTCACCCCACCCTCCCCCTTCCCTTACCCCCTTCACCCTTCCCTCACCCCCTTCCCCTCTTTCCCCTTCACCCCACCCCCTCCCCCTCCGTCCCCTCGCCGACCAACACAGGTAGCACGTGTCCGAATGTGTAATTTTAAACCCGAACTTTTCGCCTCATTTTTATCCATTTGTTTATTTACTTATTATCTATTTACTTACGCATTTAACTTGTGTGTTAATTCGTCATCAATACTATTCTCGTATCTCATTAGCGTGTGAGTATGAGTGTGAGTATGAGTGTGTGAGTGAGTGTGAGTGTGTGTGTATGAATATGAGTATGAGTATTCTTTTTTGGTATGAGTGTGAGTGTGAGTGTATGTGAGTGTGCGTTTAGGTGCATGTGTGTGCTCGTGCGTGCTTTGTAATCGACACAGCGTGCATTGTTCCTCGTTAGCGACGTCGGCCGAAGGAACAAAGATGACTCTCGGCTGATGATAATGAAGCTCTCGACACGTAACGAGTGACAAAAAAAAAGTAAAAAAAAAATACAATAAACAAATAAATAAATAAATAAGTATATAAATAAATAAAATGAATAAATAAAAATTCATAGAAAATCTTATATCTATTCTTACTTTTACTAATCCAATTTAATGTTTTCTTCTTCTCCCGATCTATTTCCAGGGATGCGTTGGGTGCGGATAAAGGGTCGCTCACCTTCCGCTTGCATGTGGCAAAGTTGCACACCAGCTTGCACACACCAGGCTGATATCACCCGTGTGGCATTTCGCCTTAATTCCCTGTGCTAAAAGTGTGTGTGTGTGTGTGTGTGTGTGTGTGTGTGTGTGTGTGTGTGTGTGTGTGTGTGTGTGTGTGTGTGTGTGTGTGTGTGTGTGTGTGTGTGTGTGTGTGTGTGTGTGTGTGTTCGTGCGTGTGCGTGACCGACTGGGACCAAAAAGCACGCGAGGAGCGGGCCGGGCGGAGCGTCCCCTCCGACCTCTCCCTCGCCGTCACCTCGAACGAAGGCGCTACCTCTCTACCCCTCTCCCCCTCCCCTCCCCCTCCCCCTCCACCCCTCCGTGACACATACCGGACACATACAAAAGATACAAGCCAAACAAACGGTAACGCGTCAGGTAAGAGCCACGACAGAAGAAGAGAGACGAGAGAGAGAAAAAAAGAGAAACGAATCACGAGAACAGCAAAACAACAACGATAAAGAGGAAGAACAGAAAGACATGAATAAACTCCCAAATAGTAAATAACCCATTTTTCCCTCCCGAATCATACCGTTTTTTTTCTCCGCCGAAGGGAAACGGTCCCTCACGAGATCCCTCACTCCTTTTAACTCCAATAACACTCCTACTCAGCTTACCCCTCTCCCCCTGGGCCTTCTGCAGGAAGTCGTTGTATGACACGCAGACCGAAAACGTCTCCCCTCCCCCCTCAGCCCCCCACCCACCCCCACCCCTTCCCGCTCGCCTTGCACTGCGCTTTCCCTCCTTCTGGGCCTTCGACAGGAAGTCGTTATATAACATGCAGAACGAAAACGTCGCGTCCCCCTGACCTCTCTCCCCTCCCCCCCCCCTCTCCCCGCTACGAGACTTGGCCCAGTGACACGATATCGACACTCGCTTCTACTCGACCGTGACCGGGGGTGGGAGGGGGAGGGGAAGGGGGGGGTGCAGGAAGGGGAGTAGGGTGCTCTTACGGTGAACGACTGGACTACTTTGCATTTTCTCTCAAGATATATATATATATATATTTTTTTTTCTCTCTCTCTCTCCCTCTCTCCCAACGTTGTTCTCTTTTTTTTTTTTCTTAATTATCATCATCTTTGTTTACCATTCCCCCCCCCCATCATCATTTTTTTCAAAATTCTCCAAAAGTGTCTCCGTCTCCAAGGATGGGCGGCTCTGTAACCATCGACCTCTCTGACTGTGGGCGCAACTCGTCAGTTCCAGGACAAAACCCGAGACAATGCAAGGACAATGCAAGCCGCCCACGCCTCTTCTTTCTCAGAAAATGCAACAAGGAAAAAAAAAAAAATATTCCGTATATTTCCTTGCTCGAGCTTCGCGCACCCCCTCATTAGGCCCCTCCCGCTCCCCCCCCCCCCCCCGCTTCGTCCATTTTGAGTAAACCGAACAAGCACGGCGCTCGAGAAGGAGAAATAAATAAACGAAGCAACATCTAATTTTCCTTCTCGGGAAGAGCCTTTTGTGGAGCACAACGAATCGGCCGGACGCGACGCCCGCCGCCCTGGGAGAACGCGCGCCGTCGGCCCCTCCGCCCTGGCCGCCGCCGCCGCCGCCGCCGCCGCCGCCGCTACGCACTCCCTCGCCGGTCATTTCCTGCACGCTGCACTTCCGCCCACTTGCCCTCCTCTTTCCCCGCCTCCTGTCTCTCATTCTTTCCATTTGTTTCTGCTTCTGTGCCTCTTTCCAAGAGTCTTCCTATCCTCTCCCTATTTCTATCTAGTTCTCAAATACGTCTACTTTACTACCCACGTGACGGACCTATGACGTGAAAAAAATTAGTGACGTCACCAAAGCTATCGGTGACGTCACGACCCCGGCAGCCAATAACGTCACCGAGCCAGTCGTCGTCCACCTCATGCAACATGCACATGCGACCTTCACTTTACGACCGGGGCAGTAAAGCACACACGCGTCGAACTTACCAATAACATCAATAAACAAAAGGCGCCCCAAGTGTGGGAGGGGGCTGGGGAGTGAATAAGGAGGTGCGGGAGGAGGGGGAGGTGGGGTGCGTGGGATCCATTTGTCGGCACAGCAATTCATGAAACATTTACCCGTTTTCGATCGCCGTTCCAAACTTCAGCCAAAGAGGAACGTTCGTGAACCCCCGGGAGCGGCTGCAGGGAGATTAAATCGGGCAAAAACACTTCCACGACCCTGGTCTTCCGAAGATGTCTGGATAGGGGGAAGGGGATAGGGGGAAGGGGGAAGGGGATAGGGGGAAGGGGATAGGGGGAAGGGGACAGGGAAATGGGGCGACCAAGGGAAGGAGGGAAGGATGGGGAGGAAAGGCGGAGGAGAGGGGGGAAAGAAAGGGGGAGGGAGAGAGAGAGAGAATGAGAGAATCAGAGAGAGAAAAAGAGAAAGAGAAAGAGAAAGAGAGAGAGAGAGAAGAGAGAGAGAGAGAGAGAGAGAGAGAGAGAGAGAGAGAGAGAGAGAGAGAGAGAGAGAGAGAGAGAGAGAGAGAGAGAGAGAGAGAGAGAGGAGAAGAGAGACGAAAGAGAGAGAGAGGAGAGAGAGAGAGAGAGTAAATGGGAAAAGTGGATTAAGTGCCCCGTCCTGATCTTCTCCCAGGATAATGACGAAAAACGCGCAGGACAGAGGAAAGCGCTAGGCAGGTGGGCGCCTCCCTTACCTGGAGGCGTCTCATCACCGCCGCCGCCCATCCCGCCCGTCCGTCACACAGACGACCTGGCTACTTCCCGCCCGTGCTAATGACTCCCTAATTCCCAGCTGGATCCCAATAATCATCAACGCAGTAATAAGCGCTTCGGGTCCTTCTTGCGCCAACGCCGGCCGCTGCGTCGACAGATGGTGCAGCCACGCGACCCCCCCCTCCCTCCCCTCCCCACGTTCCCTCTGCCGCCCCCTGCACGCACACACCCCGTCTACCCCTCTTCTCCTTTCATACCCTGTTTCATATTTATGGAACAAGAGTTAAAATCATATAAAATAACACTTTAATGTCCCTTCTACATGCATAACCATAGGAGGGGAGGCAATCTGGCTATTATGCAGAGGTGGCTTAGGGTCGAAAGCCGTGTGTAGTCTGGGCGTACCAGCTGTTGGGCGAGCCACGGAGGGGAAAGGGGGGGGGGGGCAGCGCTTTATAGGGGAGGGCTCGTTTTTCTGGAACAATTTCCGGCAATGGCTTTCAAATAACATACGCCCAAGCTCTCGATTACAGCCCTCGGTGCTATCTTAGCAACAGACACCGGCACGATACCCTACACTTACTGTCTTCTACTCGTTTTTTTTTTTTTTTTTTTATATCCTTGTTTTTCCCTGCAGGCTCCCCCGATCCAACAATCTCCCCCGGGGTGTCAGCGCGAGAGAAATGGCCCGCCGCCGCTGCCGCCGCGACCGCAGTGAGTGGGAGTTCCCGCGGCCTCTCTCGGGGCAGGCAACACGCAGGACGACCCGAGACAAGACGAGACAAGGCGTGCAAAGATGTCCCGCCATCACACACTGCGGTTTCCGACTTCCGCCGCCCCGAGAGATGCAGCCACCGCCGCATCCCGGCGAGTTCGCGCAACCCTCCCCCCTTCTTCCCTCTCCATTTTCAGCCAAGTCATCCAACTTGCAATCTTGGCTGCGACGCACAAAAGCATTCGTTTTATCCGCGAATGACGTCTTTTACAAAGCATATCCCAAATTCTCCTGCCGCAGTCCCCGCTCGAACAAAGCCGAGTCCGGTGCCAGGGGGACGGACTCGAACACTGGGTACAGATCTCTGGCCACTTGGATGTAACTGCGGATCAAACTGATGCGATACAAACTCCCAGCAAACAAGCGAGTTCGTGGAACAACAAAATATCCTTCCGCGGGAATCCGGGGATACCGAGAGTGGGAGAGAAAAGAAGAGAAGAGAGGAGAAAGAGAACAGAAGAAAAAAGAGAACAAAACGTAAAGAAAAAAGGAAAAGAGAAAAAAAAAGAGAGCACAGGAGAAAACAACAGACTTTCCCCAGACGTTTTCCATTTATACATCCACGGAACGTAAACACACACACACACACACACACACACACACACACACACACACACACACACACACACACACACACACACACGCACACACACACACACACACGCACACGCACACGCACACGCACACGCACACGCACACGCACACGCACACGCACACACACACACACACACACACGCACACACACACACACGGCTGCATTGCACTTTATCTTATTCTATTCATCATTCGCAACAGCGTATTGCATCATCAAGGAGCACAAGACTTACAAAGAAAGACAAAGGGTCGAGGAGAATTATGCGTGCAAGAAATTGGGAAAAATCGACGCTACATGTCAGTCACAACAGCAGACGAAAAGGTCAAACAGGGGAAGCGGTGACAAAAATACGGCCTAAAGAGAGGGGGATAAACAGACAAATGAAAGGGCAGAGAGAGAGCACACAAAGAATACATTAAGGGAGGGAGAGAAGGCGAAAGAGAGGGAGAGAAGGCGAAAGAGAAAGAGGAGAGGGAAAACAAAAGGGGGATGAGGGGAGAAGGGGGGGGGTGAGGAGAGGGGGGGAGGAGAGAAACACAAGAGCAAAACACAAGAACGGAGGGTTAAAAAGGGACTGAAAAAGAGGCTAAGAGGCGAAACGAGGGGGAGAAGGAAGCGAGGAGCGAATGCGAGAGAGCCAAACAGACGAGGAAGGTAAAAAGATAATCAGAAAAGAAGGAGAAATAGAGACAAAGAAGTGGAAGTAGAGAATAAAGAAGACAATGAGCATAAACAATAGACGTTGTGGCAGTCTATGTGAGCAGCATTGGCACCGGCACCTTACCACCGCCCCTCCTCTTGTCCCTCCATTCGCCCCGACCCTCCTCCCCTCTTCCCTCTTCCCCTCTCCCCCTTCCCTCATCTCCTCATCCCCTCTCCCCATTCCCCTCTTCCCCTCTCCCCCTTCCCTCTTCACGCCCCTCCCGCGACCCTTATCACTTGGCAACGTTACTGCCTCAGCTTATCTCCGGCAGGGAAAACGTGTCTCCCGTGCTAGGAGATAAGGCCAGACCATCAGCCTTAGACCTGGCACACGGTAGAAGGGGGGGGGAGGGGGGGGGACACAAGACACAGAACACGAGAGGAGGGAGGGAGGGGGGGGGAGAAGGAGGGGAGAAGGGCACAGAACAAGAGAGGAGGGAGGGGGGGGAGGGAGGAGGAGGGGAGAAGGACACAGAACACGAGAGGAGGGAGGCTGATGGAAAGGGGGAGGGGGCGTAAGAAAAGGTGGTTAGGAGGGAGAGAGAGAGAGTGGGATAGTGTGAATAAAGAGGAAGAGGATGGAATAAATGAAATAGGAGAACGACCAAGGAAGGAAGGGACTATTTGAAAATCAGAAGATAAAAACGAGCAAACGAAAAGAAAGAAAGAGAGAAAGAAAGAAAGAAAGAAAGAAAGAAAAACCTTCGCAGAATCGGATGGGGGAAAAAGAAAAAAAAAGTGAGAGGCCGGATAAACGATAACAATGACCACCGCCGCGAACGGACGGCCGGTAACACGACCCGTGGGGCAAGATCCCCGGTCAACGGCGCACCCGCACTCAAGCACAAAGGAGTAACCGATAATCGACAGAACAAAACAAAACAGCAACAACGCTTGGCAGTATTTTGGCCGCTTCATTCTGAGAATCCGCTTGGCTAGCTGCCTGCTCGCCCGCCCGCCCGCCTGCCCGCCCGCTCGCACGCACGCCTTTGCTTTGCCTCGCTTACACCGTGAAGGGACGTGAAGGAACACACGTGGCACTGCTGGGTACACAGCAGGAATCACAGCGGCACTCATGCTCTTTGCGCTCTTAACGCTCTTTGCTCTTTCTCTCTCTCTTTCTCTCCCTCCCCCTCCCCCTCTCCTCTCCCTCTCACTCACAACCACTCACTCTCTCTCTTCCTCTCCTTCACCCTCTCCCTCCCCCTCTCCCTCTCTCTCACTCACTCACTCTCTCTCCCAGCGTCTCCCGGCAGCACATAATCCAGCAGATAATTGTAGCAATCTCGCAATTATCGCGCCTCATCGCCCGCTGCGCCGTTATTCCTCGAGCCGCAAAGTTATCGTCCCACAATCCTATTTACGGGAGAATACGGCTTCCCTTTTCTCCTTTGTCTATTGGGAATCCTTGAACTCATTTCTCTTATGTAAACTCCGCGGTCCTCTTCCCCTACCCTCCTCCCACCCCCTTTTCAACAATAAATACCTTTTAAAACTGTTTTTTTTCTTTCTTCAAAAGTTTATTAACTTCTCTCTTTCACCGCGACCCCTTCGAACACTACAAAACGAAAATACAACTCCTATTCCACCTAGCCACTCCTATTCCCCCTTACAGATCCACAGAACCCTCCCCCCCCCCACTCATCCACCCCACTCTTACATTCAGCATCGACCTGAGAACCCCACAAGGCCGCCCACAGCGGTCCCCTGCCCACAAGCCTTACGAACTGCTATCCCAATCAGCCCTCTCTCTCTCTCTCTCTCTCTCTCTCTCTCTCTCTCTCTCTCTCTCTCTCTCTCTCTCTCTCTCTCTCTCTCTCTCTCTCTCTCTCTCTCTACTCCTCTAAGGCTTCCCGCCTAATCATCATTTCTCCCTTCTCTTTTCCCTCCATCTCCGTCATCCCTCTCATCCCCTCCTCTTTCATCCTGTCTATTCCACCTCCACTCCTCCCCTCTAATCCACCTCCTCTCCTCCCCTCCCACATATTCCTTCCCTGTCCTCGCTACTTCACCTCCCCCCCTCCCACCCCTTTTCTCCCTCTCCCAACTCATACCCCTCATACCCCCTTCATCCCGCCCCCCCCCCTATCCTTTCTCCATCTTTCTCCTCCTCCTCCTCCTCCTGTTCCTCCCGACTCCCCCCCCTCCCGTTTCGCCGCCTCTGCACCGTGGCAGCTGCAGTATGGGCCAAGTCCTGTACATAAGCACCGCCACACCACGCCGGATATAGCTAATTAACGGGGCTGTGGGGAGGACTGTTCCTTGGCGGGGCGGACGGGCGTGAACAGAGCGGCAAAGGACAACGCGACCCCAGTGCCTCTATCGCTAACAAGAAGGAGAAAAAGAAAAAGAAAAAAGGTCCACGGAAAAGAAAGAAAGGGAATTATGGAACGTGATAAGAAGGAAGAATGGAAGGAAAGAAAAAGCGAGGAAGGGGAAAGCTGCGCTAAAGAAAATATAAAGAGAAAGAGATAAGAGGCCGTTTAGGACAGGATGAGGGAGCATCTCCAGGTTATTAGCCCGCGGCTACCAGACGAACAAACCAGTATCAAAAAAGGACAACGAGAGGAAGGGAAGGAGAAGGAAAAAGAGAGAGAAAGCGAGATAGAGAGAGAACGAGTGAGAGAAAGAGAGAGAACGAGTGAGAGAAAGAGATAGAACGAGAGAGAGAGAGAGAGAGAGAGAGAGAGAGAGAGAGGGGGGAGAGAGAGAGAGAGAGGGGAGAGAGAGAGAGAGAGAGAGAGAGAGAGAGAGAGAGAGAGAGAGAGAGCGGGATGAAAGGGGAAGGGACAATAAAGCTACACCAAGTCGCAAGTTAGATTACTATACGGGCGGACCTGGAAGGGAGGAGTGGGGGTAGGGAGAGGGGGTAGGGGGGGACGGGAGGGGCAGAGTCAGTCAGCTGATCGGGACGTATGAAGAGGACCAGATTCCGCCCATCAATAACCCGTGGGGAGGAGCCCTTAATGCCGGGGAGGTTCGAAATCAACAAACACACCTATTATAATGAGAATCAGCATAATAATCCTATAAAGTCGGCGGGGGGAGAACGAGAGGCGGGAGGGACGGGCGGACGGAGTGTGTGTGTGGGGGGGGGGGGAGAATTCTTGGGCGTCTTCGCTGTGTCTCAAGATCACATGCTTTGACTGCAGCTTCCGGATTCTGCTTGCGGGATGCCTGCTGTTGCGGCGAGAGAGGGAGAGAGCCAGGTGAGCAGGGCGACGGTGGCACCTGGCAGGCACTCCTCGGCACGGCGCGCCATGGGGTGGGCCGGGCACGCCTCCCGCCGCCTGCCCTTCCCCCGCGGAGGCTTCGTCATGCCCACTCGCAACCCCCCCCCCCTCGAAAAAAAGACACTCGCTAAATTAGAGCCCCGGGTTTTTTTCATGGCGTATGAAAACAAGAAACTGATAGATAAAGAGGTTGAAGGGGGGAAATGAGAGGAGGAGGGAGGAGGGGAGATGTGCGGGTGAGGAGGAGAGCGCCTGGCACTGTGCCACGAACACCAGCGAACGAGTGAGAGGGGGGGGGGGACGACGCTCCCGGGAGTCGACGGGAAGGGGAGAGAGGTAGGGGGAGGGGAGGGGAGGGAGAGAGAGAGAGAGAGGTAGGGGGAGGGGAGGGGAGGGAGGGAGGGAGAGAGAGAGAGAGAGAGAGAGAGAGAGAGAGAGAGAGAGAGAGAGAGAGAGAGAGAGAGAGAGAGAGAGAGAGAGCAGGCGAGGAGCGCGACGCTCGTCAAGGTCGCTTTATTTAGGAACAATCACTGATATATATATACCCACGAGCGGGACCTTGAGGCGTCTATATATGTGTCATACTGACTCAAGTATGTCGGCGATCTCGTAGACATAGAACACCTGGACTCTGCCCCCACCCCACCCCCACCCCACCTCGCTCACACCCCAATTATAACTCGGACATCCAGAATTACCATCAACCCCCTTCCCCTCCCCTCCCCCCTAGGCCAAGCGAAGAGGAGGGAGGAGACGTGGACTGCCCTCTCTTCCTCACCCTTATCCTTCTTTCCCTCTCCCTCTACTTCTACGTCTTCTCCACCTTCTCCATCACCACACTCTCTCCTCCTTTTTCTCCTACTCTTCCCTTCTTCTTCTTCTCCTTCTCCTTCTTTTTCTTCTTCTTCTTCTTCCTTCCCCTTCTCCTCCTCCTCCTACCCACAGTCAACTCCCATCGACCGACTCGCGCCAACAACTCGCACCTTGTTCCCCCAGGTCATCCTATGGGGTCACGCTGGCCCATGAATTAATCCGAGGGCGATATCAACACTCGGCTCTTGTAGCACACGCCTCACTCTGCCCCCCTCCCCCTTCCCCCTCCCCCCCTCCCCCGACCACCCTATTAGTTGGACCACATGGTGAACTGTTCGCTTGTGTGGCCCCATACACAATTCTGCCTATCTATTCTCTGGGGGGAGAGAGAAAGAGAGAGATAGAGAGAGAGAGGAGAGAGAGAGAGAGAGAGAGAGAGAGAGAGAGAGAGAGAGAGAGAGAGAGGAGAGAGAGAGAGAGAGAGAGAGAGAGAGAGAGAGAGAGAGAGAGAGAGAGAGAGAGAGAGAGAGAGAGAGAGAGAGAGAGAGAGAGAGAGAGAAAGAGAGGGGGGGAGATGGGTAATGGGGAGGGGTTATGGGCAAGTGACTTTCCATGCTAGTCTTCCTAACCTGCTCTCCGTTTCACTTCATTTTCCTGTTCCATTAAAGAAAAAGAAATTAAGGACAGAGAATAAATACACACACACACACACACACACACACACACACACACACACACACACACACACACACACGCACGCACGCACGCACACACACACACACTCACACACTCACACATATCCATATATATGAATATATGTACATATACATATGTATGAAAACTCCACACCGACCACACATATCGAAGGAGGCGCGCGGACGGACGGCCTGGCACTGTGCCACACTTGACGGCCACGTGCACACTCGTCAGAAAAAAGAGCACGAAGGAGGCGTCAACAGAGCCCTTGTCTGAACCAGCTCTGTCGACGCTGTTTATCTGTTATCAGAGAGGAATGGACAGCGCATGCGTGTGTGTGTGTCTTAGCTACGTCACGCTCACAGTGACTTTGTTGATTGTTTTGAAAAAAAAAAAGAAAAAAAAAATATATATATATTTTTTTCTTCTTCTTCTTCTTTCTTTCTTTTTTTTCTTTTTCTTTGGCCTTGACACAAATACCCTTTTTTTGGCGGTCGAGGATAATCCAAACGCCCGAGAACCTTAATGCCATTTTCCCAACCTCATCTGCTTTTTAATCAGGCCAAACTATTCCCACGCGGACAGGACACGTATTGACAGCCGTGCGCCGGAAAATGCACATTAAAAATAAAATAGAAATAAACAATACATGAAAAAAAAAAATCGTATCATCCAAAAAAAAAAAAAAAAAAAAAAAGGATACATACGTTTCCCGACTAATGACAATCCAAAGTTAATCAAGGGCCTCGAAAAAATTTATTCACGGAGTGTAAAAACCCGCATACCCGGCAATGAGCTTGAATAACAGCGGGCACGCGAAAGGAACGACCTTTCGATGGCGATGCACATCAAGCAGACGTATCGTTACGATAATTAATCGTAATGATACGTCTGATACTGACAAATAAACAAATGATATGGTAATTACAGGAAAAACTAAATCGGCAACAACAACAACAACACACACAACCACGATGCTTCCTCATCTCTTCCGCATGCTTTCCAGACTTGCATGAAAAAACACTATCATCTTCTGAAACCACCCACCCCCCCCCACCCGCCCACCGCCCCTCACAAGAACGACTGATCGACGCCCATTGATCGTGGATTACAATGATACATATTCCCAATGGCTCGCCGCAAGATCCAATCACGGCAATCAACTATCGACGGCGACCGCTGATCCTCCGAATCGTGACGTCTGCAATTTCCACAAGGGCCTCCTCCCCTCCCCTCCCCCCCTCACGTCCCCACCCCTCCACCCACGACCCCCGGACCCTCCCTCTCTGTTTCCCCCCAACCATCTTTTGTTCTCAAAAAGGTGTTTCTTCATCCTCCTTTTGAAACCTTTTATCGTCTATCCTCCCTTCCCTTCCTTTCCATTTCCCTTTTCCTTCCCTCTACCCTTCCCCAACCTTTCCCCCCCCCTCCCTCATTCCTTTCCTCTACCCTTCCCCACCCTTCCCCCCATCCCTCCCCTCCGTATCGGCTAACTCAATTCCGCATATGCAAATAAACCCTCAGTTAAGGAGGCCGCGAACCCGACGAGCGCACGCACGGAGTCGAACCGAACCCGCCTCGAAGCGCGTGTCGCTGGGTCTCGAATCCCCGAATCTACGGTCCTCGGGTAGGGTTTTATCTCCGAATTTATATCCGGCGCTGCATATAATCAACGCCACAAACACCGGACTAAGAAGCCACAATCGCATAACGCACTGTTTAATCTGCAAACAACTAAGATAAAGGAAGAAAGAAAGAGAGAAAAAGAAAAAAGAAAAAGACGAAAAAACAACAACTAAAACGAAAAAAAAAAACTTATTAGGTGAGTACTGCTGCCTTTTCCTGTGGTATGTTTTTTTTTCTTTTTTTTGGGGTCATACCATTATTATACTTACCTTTTTGGCTTTCATCATCTTATTTTTTTAAACTTCTTCCCATTTTTTTCGGTTCCAGACGTGATTGAAAAAAAAAAAAAAAATACGCACGTGCAAAAATAATATTAAATAAAACAAAATACATATACATATATAAATATTAAACCGAACATACACGTGTTTGTTCTTGGACTAAATGTGTCGCCGTCACCCTCACCCTCTCCCCGCGCGCGACCCTCGAGTGCCTGCTTCTCGCTCAAGGTCAAGAGGGTGCCACTTGACTACCCAGGTCACGGTGGCACTGTGTGGGGGAAGGAGAAGGGGTGAAGAGAGGTAGAGGGGAAGAAGCGAAGAGAGGTGGAGGGAGGGGAGGGGAGAGGTGGAGGGAGGGGAGGGGAGGGGAGAAGGGGAGAAGACGGGAGGAGAGGAAGAGGGAAGGGAGAAATTAAGGCATTATGTTAAAGCTGCCAGAACCGAGGCCGGCCTGTGGAGAGGGAGATGGAAGAGACTAAGCAACGGATGGCGAGGAGGAGGGGGAGGAAGCTGACAGATAGCCAGACACTCAGAGAGAGAGAGAGAGAGAGAGAGAGAGAGAGAGAGAGAGAGAGAGAGAGAGAGAGAGAGAGAGAGAGAGAGAGAGAGAGAGAGAGAGAGAGAGAGAGAGGGAGAGAGAGGGGAGGGGGGGTGCCCTCTATGTCCAGCTGACAAGAACTGCCACAGAAGGCATTATTCATGATGCATCGGCGGTCCAGTTCCCTTGACAAGGAAGACAGGAAGGCCTCTAGTGCTGTGCAGTGTTAATACAGGCTCGCCGCCTCCCTTTCCCAGCCTCAATCTCCCACCCTCCTTTTTTTTAAACCCACCTACTCTCCCTTTCACCGCCCTTCCCCCTTTTCCCCTTTTCCTCCTCCTGCTCCTCCTCCTCCATCATCGCCTCCTTTTCTCCTCTTCACTCACTCACACTTCAACAGCTCTCCCAGCCACCCCTTCCTTCTCGCCACTGCGCACAACAATGGCACACGTCATTTAATTACGAATAAATCCCGTATCTCCTTCTGAACCGGTCATTATATAAGCAACTGCGACCGCAAATGGCCTCCAATTCAAGATATGAACAAGCGTATCGATGGCCAATGATTTGTATCGACGTACGACTTTCTAACTGATTTGTTATTACGCCCCTCATTCTCTTCTCTTCCCCATCTCCTCCTCCTCCTCCTCCTCCCTCTAACATCCGCTCTCTCACTTTCTTCTTCGCTTTCGTCTTCTCTCCCTTCCTCTTCCTCTCTCCTCCTCCTCTAACCTCCCTTTCCCCCCCACCCCACCCCTCGATCTTCCCTCTCCCCTCCCCTCCCCTCCCCTCCCCTCCCTTCCCTTCCCCCCCTTCCACCACGCTCTCCCCCACGACCCTTTCCTTGAATTACATCTTGCAATGACCCGAAACCATTACTCATACCGGCTGCATTATGACCATGACCGACAAAGATGAGACCTGGAGAATATGAACGAGGGAGGGAGAAGGGAGGGAGGGAGAAGGGAGGGAGAAGGGAGAAGGGAGAAGGGAGGGAGGGAGAG